>NW_024870611.1:586283-646839 GCF_013358625.1 Macadamia integrifolia
AGCCATGGGCTCCAAAGAGAAACTTTCTTATGAGCTCATGTTTGAGTAGCCTTGTGTTCACAAAGGGGGTCTTATAAGGGGAGGGCGACTTGGGTGTGGTCACAAAGTCATAGTGTTCTATCCATCACAAGCAAATCATTATTGGAAGAATAGCCCAGTAAAAATATTGTTGATTTTTCTTGATTTCAAAGAAAATAAGAAAAATATTAAGCCCGAAAGGAAACTTTGGGGAAGTGAAAATTTTCAAACAGCCAACTTTAGTAATTATCATTTAATTTAATTATATAAATTATTTGATAATTCATTGGAAAAAGACTGGGCATACCGTTGGTGCACCGTAAGCTAACATCATTGTGTCTATCTCTCTCTTCTCCTCTTTAAAATGACCTCCCTACCCCTCTTCTATGATGCTCCATCCCGTGTCCCTATTGGTATCACTTGTTAGCTTGTCGTACATGGGTGGTGTGCCTATTTCTTTCTCTCTCTAATTTATTTTTTAATGATATTTTTTAGATATAATTTTAATTTTAGTTTTCATATTCAAAAGATTTGGAAACAAAGTAAAATGAATTTTCACTTCCTTTTTCTTAAATTCCTTTGCAATCAAATTCAGCATTAGGTTAATGAGTCTAGGAAAATTAACCATAGTCTTCGTTGCAACACAAACTAGTTATCAAATTAGATATCGTTTTGGCATGAGGCCATTAGACATTTGAAGGAAAAAACTAAAAAGAGAAGTGCAGTAATATGGTGTTACAAGGGATAATGCATTGGCCAAACATCCGTAATCGTATAATGCTTGAAATTTTTTTGTAAGGGAATGAGTATAAGAATGAGGACGAGAAGAGCCTAGCTCCTAGGAGGTTTTAAGTTTAAGACCTCTTGTTCTTCGCCTAGTCTAGCTTCCTTTTTCAAAAACCATAAATGACTATGGGAACTAACAAGTTACATTTCAAACACAGAAGACACTTTTTTAGGTGGGTTAGGATGACGGATGATGTCAATCCCTTCTCCCTCCCTTCAATCTCTTCATTATATATTTTTTCATGGGTAAAAGGAAGTTAACTTTTTTTTTCTTATAAAAACAACAACTAAAAATAACATATTTTATATAAAGGACCAAGTTTTCCCACATCCACACTCAAGGGATAACCCCTTGATCGATGATTTTGGATGGCATCCATAAGGTGTAGTGGAACAATGGTAGATAATATGAATTTCATATTTCAAGGGCCAAAACATTTATGATTCTTATTGGGTATAACTTTTTCCTAAATAAGACCGAGTCCCCCCTGGTTAAAGAAGATCCATCCCTTGCTATGGAGTCCAGATCAACTCCCTATATGGGGAGTGGAATTACCCTCCTTATATGAGATCCCACCACTCAAAAGGTATCCGAACCACAAGAGAAATTAATACACCATTGATTTGTGTTCTGAAACACCATTATGGCAGAAACCAATGTGAGGAGGTTACCATATGGTAATGGAATCTAAAATATTGCCTTATGGCCATTAGATGATGCAAGGAAATGGTATTTTTAAAATTCACCCGGGAAATCTGTTGATGAAAATATATCACATCCCATGGTCACACATCACTAATGAAAAAGGTATTCTCCCTTATCTAATTAGGGAAGGAAAACTTTTTGACTACACCATATCCAAACAGACAAATATTATCACCATTAATAATCTAAGTCTCACCTTCTGCACCATTAATTGAAGCTAGTACATTCCCTTCTAATCTCCCCTTCCGTTCCAGTTTTAACTCCAACAGCTCCCAACCTCTGCATGGCATTACCAAAGGATTTGAAAAACAGCTCCTTATCTCCGGCAAACCGCAAAACCATTTCCCGAATATATTCGTCACCGCCGGAAAACAAGGCTTGATCAGACGTCAACAGTCCTTTGTTCTGCATTAAGCTCTTGTAATATTCGTTATCAAACTGAAACGGCGGTTCATGGAATGGTATCACAACTAACGGGTCGATCTTCCGATATGGGCACCCCTTTATGAGACCCGCCCGTAATGTTTCATTCAATATAGGGTCATGTTGACGAATACGATCAGCAAATTCGATGCAATGGGTGCTACCAAGGTTGTGGGCCCCAGAAACTGTGACAAGATCAAATTTAGATAGTCCCTTGAATTGGAACCTTACAATAAGATCTGTCAAGTTGGAGTAGCCACTTGGCACTTGATCAGCAGCATGGGCAGCTTTGGAGATTCTTCCATCTCTCCTCCCCATCTCGACTGGCCACCATGGACCCTTCGCCTGTGTTTAAAACACAAACCCCATGGAAAAGGGTGTCAAAACCTAGTTTGAATCGATAAAAATTGATGAAATCGAACTAAATTAATTTGGACTGAATCGAAGTCTTATTGTGCTGTTCTTGATTTGAGATAATTACTACTATTCATAAACCAGACCAAACTGCATTGAAAACTCTTAAAAAAATCATTTTTTTTTTTTTTTAAATAAATTTGGATAGTAAAGCAAACTCAGCTAGGACTGAAATTGAAACCATCCCAATTTACAAACCAAATCAAAATCGAAATTTCTTCATTCGTTTGATTTCGATTTCACCATTCTCACACCCCTACCCATAAGATGTTTGTTTCGTTCATAATCAACCCGGTCTGTGCTGGTCTGATTATGTTTATCTCTCTGGAATCAGGTGTAGGGTAGCTAGATTTAATAAACTAAATGATTAAATAATGACCACATGATCAGCTTACATAGTAGACAACATCACGGGCTAGAATGGCAAGGATGTCAGCGCAGGAAACCACGCCGGGACACGCTGCTTCGACAGCCTTCTTTGCCCGGATCACAATATCGAATCCATCTGGAGGCAAAGACTTGTTAATATCAGCGTATCTCTCCGCATCATTCGCCGTAGATGTGATCAAAACCGAGCCGTCGCAACCCTGTAGAATAAGCAATGTAGTACAGTAACATAACACAGGGTAGATTAGAAATTTAAAAAGTTTCATGAGAGAGAGAGAAAGAGACCTCAACGAAACAATCATGGAAGAAGAGGCGGAGAGTGCCAGGGAGAGTAATGTTTGGCTTGTTGGGTTCTCTCATCTTCTCTACCAAAGCATTCCAGATGAAGTTTTCCACATTTGGGCATGTGTTTCCGTAGAAATTTACAGAAAGGCCATTAGAGGAAGACAAGAGAGGCCTGGGTGGAAGAAGAGAACCCAAGAGAAGAACCCAGAAAACCAGAGAACCCATTTCATCTCTTTAATTGTTTCTTCATCTTCAGGTTCTTTGCATTTTATAATGAAATGGAGATTGTTAAACAGGGTAAGAAACGATGATCTATGCAGTCTTGCAGTTCCTTTAAAAAATAAAAAATAAAAAAAGGGAGAATTGGAATCTTCGCTCATGGCATCTCCTTGTGGTCTACTTTTCTCTGCCTTTCTACTGCTATTAGTAAATAATTAATCACCCATGACTAAAGTTTCAAAAAATGGAAATACTCTTGCTTTTGTTGGTGGGTAAAGAATGTGGCGGTGTCAAAACCCAACCCCAACCAACAAAACTGAGCCGATTCAACCAAAAACAAACCGATCCAAAGCCAATATAAACTTATTGGATCTTGTTTCAAGCTGGGGTTTTGTGATTCTTGTGATAGAAATCCGATGGTTGGCTCTGGGAGAGACCTGTAAAAAAAAGGGGTCAAAGGGGTGCTCCGGCCTTGAGACTTTAATGCCTAAGTCAGTCTTCAAACAATAATAAAGATTGGGAGTAGTGGAGAGAGAGAGAGAGAGAGAGAGAGAGAGAGAGAGAGATTGACATATTTTCACTTTTATAAGGTAAGTGTAATGAAACCCTAATTCTAATAAAATCTTGAAATGTCTTATTTGTCATTGTGGGCTTGGTGAAGAGTCCTTTGATCTGTAGTTGACATTTTTGAATGCCATGTGTCCTACATCTATTGACGATGTGATTTAAAGGAGTATCAGCGAGGTCGAAACTAAACTGGATCGCATTGAAACAAATAAGACATGGAACTTAACTTATTTAATCTGATCAAAACATTATAACATCATAAGAAACGAAAGCAACCTGAAATTCATAAAATTTTAAAAAATAAAATAAAAAAATATATTTTTTCATAAAATAATAAAAATATATATTATATTTTTTTATACTTTTGAATATATTTTCATGGTAAACCAAATATCAAACGGAGATCAAATCGATTAAAGAAATTAACAAGCAATCGAAACCGATGCACCATTATTGGTTTATATTTTGGTTTCACTCGTTCTCACATCAGAATAATGCTAGGCCGGGTACAAGAACAGTTTGCGTGTTTATAAAATCCAAACAGCTGGTTAGCCGGGTTGAACCGCCCTAAATGATCCTTTACTCATTCCGCCTTCTTGGTGAGACCATAGGCTGTAAAAAACAGAGCACAGAACAAACCGCGAATACCCATTTTGGTCGTTTTGGAGGGGTAGCTAGGTTCTGGTTTGGCCATTTGGAACGAATCCAGAAAGAGGTCCATTGTAATTAAATTGGTTTGATATATTGGCCGGTCTGATTTTCAAACAAATGGGTTTTGCTGACTACCAAACCAGAAATCCATAGCCGGATCTTGGCCTGTTCATTACAAATTCAAGGTATAAAGAATGAAGAGCGTTGGGGATTAACTGAATATGGTGTCTAGGCTCGCTAAGGCTGGTTTTTTCCTAAAGATTTCTTCATGTAGACAGCCATCAATAGGGCTTGCCTTGCTTAGTAGGTCGGTCAGGTTTGGACCCACTTCCACTCTAGGGATATTTGTTTCATAATCCAACGCTCACCCCATCAATACCATGATCTTTTTTTTTTTTTTTTTTGATGGCAAACCTTGATTTGTAGATTATCACATCACATCACAATACAAAGATCATTGAGATTGTTAGGTTAGAAAGTGATGTAATGTCCAACAAAAAAGTTGGGAGGGTACTCTTATAGCAAGCGGCATAAAAGGGGAGCATGCCAATGAAGATTGTTAAAACATTTTGTTCATAGGAAAGAGGTCATATCATATGAGGAGAGAGGCAGGGTGTTAGTATACCCTTTGTGGTTGACTCTCAAAATTTTTCTTTGGAAGTTTTATGATTAGGTAGAATTTTATTTAAAACAGAGGGGGAATGGCTCTTATGCTTAGACACATGGGGGGGGGCAAATGACTACCACACCTCTATGAAATACAAAAATTCCATTACCCCTTGTTGATGTTCTTGTATGCTCTCTCATTAGCCCCCACAATGTTGGTGTAGGGGCAATGCGATCTGGTAGAGTTCTTCTTCCCTGTAAATAATTATTTGGGGAATGTACTATCTCACTCCCTTACACTTGGTCTATATTTACTAAAACTCCTTTACTTTTTACTTTTTTCTTCCAATTGAGAAGATCCATCGACTTGAGACAAAGAGAAAGGTCTACCTATTTAATTTAGTTATTCAGTTAAACCAATGATTCATTATTTGAATAGATAGCAACAACCATTCACTATAGGACATGCGTATTTTTTATTTTATAATGGATTTACATGTTTCATTAATGGAAATTTTTGGATGTAGTGTGTAATAGGCTCTGGTTGTACCTTTTACATCTCTTTTTCCCCAACTCTTTTTAAATACCCAGATTACCCCTCCTTTTCAACTGTACCTTATTAAACTTATTCAAAATGATTGGTTCCAAAATGACACTATGGAAGGAGACAAATGAAGGGCATGGTTTAGGTAGTTGGTATTAGATTGTCCAAATTAAGTGATCTGTATTTGTATTGGTTGAGAACGATATAGATCCAATACTTTTATTATTTTTTTGATCCCTAAAACCATGTGTAGCAATCTTAACGGGAAATATAACATTGAGATCGATATCAATCTGAATTAGTATCGGCTAAGAAGGATTCCAATCCAATACCAATAAAAAAAATAGAATACTAAACTCGTGATGATGGATGAGACAAAAAATAATAATAATAAATAAATAATATCCTCGATGATTGGATGAGACAAATTAAAAAAATAATAATAATAAATAAACAATATCTTCAAGTGACTCAATACTAATGCATTTAAAGAAAAATCAAAATAATAATAATAATAATTATATAGGAGCCAAGGAGGAATTTAAGTTTCAGCCAAAAAAGCAACATTTGAACCAAGTAATAATGGAGGGACAAGCTAGTTGGTTATTTTCTCGGATTAATAAAAGCATGCTTTGAACCAATCAATTTGAAAAAAGTTTTATAGGTTACATGTGAAAAGGAGGAGTATCTTGAAAAGAGTAGGGAAGAAAAAGATGTAAAAGTCCAAATGCAGGAGAATATCAGAAAGAAAGTAAAATGTATGATAGTTTTAGTAAATATAGGCCTAGTGTAGGGGAGCGATAGTAAATTCGCCTAATTATTTTCAGTACAAGAAAGTTTTCTCCAAGGCAAGAAAATTTACCACACCATCCTAGGATTTACAAACTTCTATGGGGTTTTAGTATTTTTTTTCAAAGATACTAAATTGAGCACCTCTCTCCAATAAGAAGATCACCCAATGAGCTATGCGTGTGTGTGTGATACATGGCACATTCTTACCCAACAGTTATGAGATCTACTACCCAAAAACCACAACCACTACCCCACTTTACCCAACAACCAACACTACTACTTGAACCCAAACTCGATACTACTACCCTCTCCCTCATTATCCCCTATCCTTCTTCTTCCTCAAAGAGAGATATGAAATCCTATTTGGATCATTCAAGCTCTACAAATGGATCCAGTCTAGACTCCAGCTTATATGTAGATGATGAGAGGTTTTCTAAAGCTTTTAAGGATCTACTGAATTTCAAATATTCAATTTCACTAATAAGATATGAAGGATTACTTCACATTTGGAATTGCACAAATTTTTTTTTTTTTTTTCTAATGACAGATACACAGGCCTTCGGCTTGACTAGTCCTGAGAGCCCATATTGACCCCACAATCATATGCATCAGGTCATATCGGTGTTGAATGAGAACCATTCAACTTTCACTGAAATCAATGAAGAGCACTAAGCACCCCCGTGTGAGTGACCCCAAGGAAGTAAGAGGAGCCGAACTCAAAACCACATGCATCCTGAGGTAAAGATCCTTACCAACTTGGCTGCCCCCTTGGTTGAAACATTGGCTTAACTCATTTTGTGCTCAAATACTACAAAATTTTTCTTCATTTTATGTTATAGGCACATTTTTCATAGGACTTTATTGAAGTTTCTTATTGAAACTAAACGCTTCCAGAACAAAACACAACCCTATAATTAGTACCCCACCAGAAGGGCAAGTGAATCACGTGCTGGTCTTATCATCTTAGGGTAGCTTTATGCATTTTGCATCTACTCTTGAAGAACTGAGAGTAGTTATTGGGCCCCCAATTTCTTGAATTGCAATAATATGTATACATCTTGAACATAATACATGTATTGTTATATCCTCTGAGGGCCCTCAACTGGGCTGGACATTGGCCGTTGATGTCAGTGGTACATCGATCTAACAACGACAGCAACAACGACAGTGATGACGATGGCTAGTTGTAGTCATGAGGTCCATTGAGATGTTAAACCCTTCAACGAGCAAAATATTGAAGAAATACGAGTTGTGATATTGCTAACATACCCAGATAGGCTGTATGGGGTGTGTACCATAAGGCTAAACATTGTAGTAGCCCACACTGTTTAGGGGCATTGGTTTTTTTTTTTTCTTATCTCAAAGGTGGCTATATGGTTGAAGGTGAAGAAACCACTACAAAGAAGAAGATGTGCTGGTTGGTTCAGGTCATCTTGGGAAGTAATGAAGCCATGGTCTTATAGCTCCAAAGAGAAACTCTCTTATGAGCTCATGTCTTCGAGTAGTCTTATGAGCCATGTTGATGAAAACCCAATCGTGCATCAAAAGGGATCAGATTGGGATCTCTTCCATGCGAAGTCACTGTATAAAAATTAACTACATGAGAACGAAACGATTTACCTTAGAACCATAATCGAAGTTCCCCCTCAAGAAAATAATTGTTCCACACTTGAAGAACCGTAGAGATCGATCGCAATACTTTGAAACTATGATCCACGTTCAATTGGAGAAGAGCAATCCACCATTAAAGTTTTCTCCTTCACTCATGCACTCACAAAGGAGAAAAGAAAGGAAGAGAGAAAATGTGGGAGAGAAGAGATGAGATTCCAAAAACTAAATCTCTCTCCGTGTCCATTATATAATAAAACTCTTTTTGGTGTTTCCTCTTTTGGTCAAATCTTTGTTTCCTAAATAGAGCAATCCAAATCTTGGTGGTAGAGAACATATTTCAAAAATTGAACAACTACTTTACCAAGGGTTGAGGGGTTTATAAGGGGAGGCTGGCTTGAGTATGGTCATTGGTCAATAGTTTCCTTTACGTCACAAGCAAATCATGATTGAAAGAATGGAGCAGGAAAAAAAAAATATTACTAACTTTGCTAGAGTGTACAAGACAAGACAGACATTCTATCTGGATTTTGTATGTAATTCTGGCATGTAGACAGTGGGTATTAATAGGCCCAAACGTACCTGTACATCTATAGGTACTTACATATATATATATATATATATATAAAAGGATGTGTCCCTTCATACATAGAGTGTATCTGTTCTCTATAGGTGTCAGTGTATGTACCTGTACATATATGTATGGGTGTGTCCTTTCATACTATACATGAATGCATGTATTGACATGTACATACATGTACCTACAGTCCGACTCGACTCGGCATGCACGCGTGTGATTAAAAAAGCACCCTGACAACCCCCACACGTGAGAGAGTGGAGAGACTTCTCTCTAAGGAACCCTATGTTCCTTAAAGACTAATTCCTATATGTATACCCAAAGAAACTTTTTTAAGTTTCCAATGTAGGACTAAACTTTAGCTCACATGCTTTTACTAGTACCAAAGAACTTGAATAAAGGAAGGGACTAGTTATTTTGAAACTTATAACTTCAACAATATGGTGGGGGTGTAAAGGAGAGCAGATCGGCTAGAGATCTATACCAAGATTATAGATCTAGTCAAGGATGCTACTGCTATAGCAATCTGCTGCAAAGGAGATAGTGGAGGATGTGAGACTGATGGTTTTGCCAATGTGAAAGAGGTGTTGATGGAATCTACGGAGGTGATGATGGGTACAGTTGTGGCGGAGATGAGGGAGGTGGTGATCAGGATGGTGACGGTGGGGATGGTGAAGTCAGGGATGGTCAGGGGAAACACATGGAGGTAGTTGGGTTGTCGTTGTCGCAATCGATGGCATCGTTGTCACTGTTGCCTCCTGGAGAACTGACAATGACTATGATGGCACACTCACGAAGAAGAAAGGGAAAAAATTACATATCACTGGGGTAGGAAAAAAAGGTACCATATGGATCTATAGGTCTATAGTTTCGTGAATGGATCAGGTTCACGTACGAGAACATGGTCTGTGGATTTAGAATATATTAAATGAAGAGAGAGAAAATTGATTCTAAATCCATGGACCAGAGTCGTTCTCGTACATTCTCGTACGTGAACCTAATCCGCTCTCTATAGTTTCTACATAGATTTGGACAGTGCACCTGCCTGGTACATACTGTTCCCTTTCATAAATCATATATAATTAATTCTTAATTTTTTTGGTAAAATAATTAATTCATAGTCATAGCTTGGTTGTTTCCATGTCACCGTCATCATAACCCCCTAAATAAAAATTTATCACTGTCAGAAAAGCGTAGTTTGTATTCAAGGAAGAGATATTTGTATCCATCTTAATGTGGTAGCCCCAAAAAAAGTACCCATCTTAATGAGATCTCATGTAATGAATATAATGTCTAGGCTATTGCCAACATTCGAACAGTCCAAGCATTTGTTGGAGAAGAGAAGGCAGTATTATTGTACAAGATGGCTCTCAAAAAAACTTATGAGTATGGGAAGAAGGGAGGACTAGCCAAGGGCGTTGGACTTGGTCCTCTGCACTGTGTTCTCTTCTTGTCATGGTCACTTCTCACATGGTTCACTAGCATTGTTGTCCACAAAGAGATAGCAGACGGTGGAAAATCCTTCACCACCATGCTTAATGTCGTTATAGCCGGACTGTAAGCCCTGTAAATCACTGCTCTTCAGAAAAATTTTGCCCCATTAGTATGGGGAATTTCTTTTGTAAAGTTTTGTCAAAGATCTTTGCTTCTAGGCTGAATACTCTCCTTCTAAGATTAATTTCTGAAGATCAGGGTGCGTTCTAGAAGGGTAAGGTCATCTTAGCTAACATTAGTCTTGTTTCAGAGCTGGTGAATTTGATGCACTCAATAGTTAGGGGTGATGGTTTGGGTTTAAAGTTGGAAGTGCAAAAAGCTTATGATTCCCTATCTTGGGAATTTTTCTTTGCCACTTTGGAGAAATTTGGATTTTCCGTTAGATGGATAAACAAGATTCATCAGATGTTGATTTCTTCAAGGATTTCTATTTTATTGAATGGGGGTCCGGATTGATATTAGTTGACAAACCTGCGAACACTAAAGTTGTTGGTTACAAATGGATCTTCAAAAAAAAGAAGGATCTGCATGGAAATGTTGAGAAGTTTAAGGCAAGACTTGTTGCTAAAAGTTACACTTAAGAATATGGTGTTGATTATGATGAAACTTTTTCAACAGTTGTGAGGATACAATCTTTTTTTTTTTTTGCTAAAGATGTGAATATTATTAAAAGCAAAATGAGAGTACAAAGAAAATAAAAAGGGCAAGCCCGAGACCCCTAGAGCCACTTGAGACCTCCACCTTCGGCATGGCCATCAGCAGAGGAGCAAGCCTAACCCTAGAAGAAGCGGTACTTGTGCTTGCCCAACACATCATCCTCTAAGTCGACATTAATATGATTCGGTAAAGGCACCGCGCAAGCAGAGACACCTGACTTGGATGCCTTCTTCTCCAGATAGTCCGCAGCAGTGTTCACTTCTCTATAGCAGTGGGTGATCTTCCATGGAGTAGATTCTAAAAAAGGAAGGGTGCAAATCCACTTTTGAAGGAATAAACCAAGGAATTTGATTTTTTTGTGTTGTAGTCACCACAGTTGTCGAATCCGACTCGATCCAGTCACCTTTGACATTTATATTTTGAGCGAGTGTGATTCCTTCCAGGACCGCTTCAAATTCTGCTTCATAGGTCTTCTTGATACCCAAGAAGGTACTGAAGGAGTTACAAATGCGCCCCTCACTATCTCTGGCGATGCCCCCTGCCCCTGCTCTACCTGGGTTGCCCAGAGAGCCGCCATCCACATTTATTTTGATCCAATTTATCGGAGGTTTACACCAATGCACTTCAAGAGGAGGCGTATCCTTTTGGTTTTCTACAGATAGACCCAATTTCCTGCAGCAAATTAAATCAGTAGTTGATTTAATCTCACTCTTGGAGTGGCCTACATAGAGACAAATTTCCTGTCGAATATATTCATAGGAGTAGTTCACATTCCTAGTTGTGCCCTCATACCGTCTTCTGTTACGTTCCCACCAGATATGGGCAGCTATAATAGTAAATCCCATCAGCCAAGGAGACTTCAGATTGAATGATCTCACTTTCCTCTTCCACTACATCATCAAACATGTCACTGAGTTGTGATCTTCTCAGCGGACACCAAAGCAATTTGTAAAATTCTCCCAAATGGCCATCGCATATTGGCAGTGAAGAAAAATATGGTTGGTGCTTTCTTCTACCTGGTTGCAGAGAGAACATCGAGACACCATTTGGACTCCTTTCTTTCTTGTAATCTCATCTGTGGGGAGCCTCTCATGGGCAAGACGCCATCCCAGAGTAGAGTATTTGGGAGGGAGACCTTTATGCCAAATCAAGGAATTCCAGCTCACTTTTGGTTATTTTCTTCTTATACTTTCCTAATCAGAAGTGCCAGAGAAAGATCCCAGCGGAGTCAGTTGCCAAATGCATACGTCCTCTACTTTATACGTGGGGATTTTAACCTCTTTAATTGCTTTAAAAATATACCGTAGTGGGTCTGAGTTCACGTCTGGAAGGGTCCATTTGCCATTTCGAATAAAATCACCTACTTTGGCATCAGAGTCTAGGAGAGAGATATCCGCATCCTGAATCTTGTCCATGATGGCCTTGGGTCCCCACCACTTATCTTTCCAGAATCTTGCTAGGCTCCCATTACCAATGATCCACCTTTCATTCAGATCCACAAACTTCCACACCTTTCGGATGCCCAAAGCGATAGAGGAGTGCCTGCAGCCCATATTAAAAACTCCATTTTTCTTGACAAATCTTGCCCTGAGAAAAGAACTGGCGGCATGCTTTCCCATGCTTGAAGCGCCACACCATCTTACTGAGCATAGCCATATTTGTATCTCTAAGTCTTCTAATCCCCAAGCCCCCCTCCTCCTTTGGCTTGCAAACAAAGTCCCATCTGACCGCGATCGCCTTAGAAGAATCCAGCTCGCCAGTCCAAATAAAGTTTCTCATCCATCTCTCCATTGTTTCAAGGAGAAATGATGGCCACCAATAAACAGCAAAGCTATGATTTGGAATGGCAGAGGCAACCGATCAAACCAATTCTACCCTTCCTGCCATTGACAGAAGCTTTCCTTTCCAACCAGCTAAACGGCCTTTAACTTTGTCCATCATAGGCATCAGTGCCTCCTTCTTTACCCTTCCCTTAAAAATTTTCACACCAAGATAGCGAGTAGGAAATCTACAAATAGGAATTTTCAGGGTCTCAGAGATTGTTTGTCTACAATCAGGAGCAACTTTACCCAGAAAAAAGCTTGCTCTTCTCAAGATTGATACATTGCCCAAAGAATTCTTGGTAATTCTTAGAAAGTCTTTCAGATTGCGAACATACCTCAGATTAGCATTCGAGAAGATGAAAATGTCGTCTGCAAAAAGAATATGTCCTAGAGTAGGAGTGCCTCTGGGGCCTTGGATTGACTGTATCATCTTGCTCTGGACCAGTCTCAACAAGCCTCTTGACAAAATTTCTTCTGCTATGATGAAGAGCATGGCAGAAATAGGGTCTCCCTGTCTCAGACCTCTCTCCACACCAAAAAAAACCTTGTGGACCTCCGTTAACCAGGACAGATATTTTTGTAGATGACAAGATTTGATGGAGACGTTTAATCCATATCTCAGAAAAGCCAAAGTGCTGCATTACTTGGAATAGGAAGCTCCAAGAGATGGTGTCATATGCTTTACTGATGTCTATTTTCAGACCTAGGCCACCCCCTCTTGTAGAAGAAAACATCAAGTTTGCTAGTTCTGAAGCAACAGAGATATTGTCATGGATCATCTTACCCTTTTGAAAAGCCCCATGTTCTTCTGAAATAAGTCTGGGAAGGAGAGGTTCAAGATGAAGGGCCATCACTTTTGAGATTATTTTGTAGAAAAAGTTGCCCATACACAGTGGGCAGAATTTATCAAGGGTCTCCGCTCCTTCCATCTTGGGAATCAGAACTAAAAAATTATTATTGACTCCAGGGGGCATACAATTTTTGCTAAAGAAAAATCTCACAGCATTGCAGACCTCTCTATCCACTATGCTCCAGCATCTCCTAAAGAAAGCACCAGAAAAACCATCAGGGCTAGGTGAACTGTCTGAATCCAACTCCCACACTACTGTTCTAATTTCTGCATCACCTGGGAGCGAATCGAGCCGAAAATTATCAATTTCCTGGAGAGTATTCGGAATACTTTCCAAGAGATCTAAATGGTCTACCATTGGAATAGACCTATGAAATTTTCATAAAAGTCAACAATATATTCCCCCAATTGATGCTGCTCTTCCACATAGGATCCGTTAATCTTCTTTAAAGCTCTGATTGTATTTCTATTTCTTCTCATTTTTGTAGATAAATAGAAGAATTTTGAATTTCTATCTCCATATTTCATCCACCTAATTCTCGCCTTCTCAGCCCATAGCTTCTCATGATTTTCTAGAGCCTTGGCTAGACCCGTTTTAGCATCTGCCTCCAGTGCAAACAGCTGGTCGTTCATCCCATTGCCATCAATTTGATCCTGCACCTGAACTAATTGCTGCTTCGCCTCCTCCAGAGCTCGTTCAAAGTTTGGGAATGCAGAATTCACCCAACAGCTAAGGACTCCTTTGAGGCGCTTTAGCTTTAGCATAAGAGCAAGGATCGGCGAGCCTAAGACCCACTCCGCCCACGATTCTGCCACAACCTGCTCAAAGTCACCATAATCCATCCAAAACTGGTGGAATCGGAAGGGGCAATTATGAGGACGCTGGCTGGTATTGGAGATCAGCACCAAAGGAGTATGGTTAGATGCTATCTGCGGAAGGACTAGCTGAGAGCAATCTTGAAAGCAAGTGATCCATTCTTCATTGCAGAAGCTTTTGTCCAAAACAGCGCATACATTCCCCCTGCATCGATTATTGGACCAGGTAAATTTTCTGCCTATTGAAGGTATCTGAGACATAGAACATGCATCTACCATGGCCCCATACTCTGCAGCTGAGCCCAAATTGAAGCTTCCAGGACCACACTTTTCATGAGAGTACAGGGTCACATTAAAGTCTCCTATAATCACCCAGGGGGGTGGGGGACTGAGGGGAATCATGCATTAAGTGCAACCATAGCGTTCTTCTATCCACTCTGAAGCAACTCACATGAATAAATGAAACCTAAATCTGTTGTAGGCCCCAATTCATGGCTATCGTCACGTGTTGCTTAGACTTAGAGATAGCCACAGGAGTATTTAAATTTCTCCTCCACAAAATCCATACATTTGAATTTCTATCACCACAGTTATTATAAATGAAATCAGAATGAAATCCCAATTTGTTAAAGAATAAGCTTGGAAAGTTGCTTACATTCACCATCGGCTCCACGAGACATAGAAGATCAGGGTTCTTCTACCTGACTAAGTCGCTCAAGGCTGTCTTTCCAATCACCTTCTTGATACCTCCAATGTTCCAGAAGAGGATTTTCATAAAGTCACTTCTTGGAGGCAACTTGACGGTCAGTCGTTGAGGTCTGCCCCGAATCTGCGACACCTTTCTCCTTCCTCTTTTTATCTGCATCTGCCAGGCAGATGGCTTGGTCAATTGCTGCGACCTCTTGGTGTTGTATAACCACCCTACCACCCATAACCTGAGTTTCAGAAACTTCTGAGATGATGTGGTGATGGCTGCCCCACTCTTTTCCTAGTCTATCTTTGCCTGCTTTAGTAAGCCTGCGACCTCCACGAGAAACAGCATATGCTGTTCGGTTTTTACGTGGACGAATTGTACGAGGAATCGGCATGCTCTCTGCAATAACTATCACCCCTTGGGTATCAGTCTCTACATCACCCTCGGAGGATTCCTCCCTGTGTTCAGAATCACTCTCGGACAAGGAATTGTTATGGTCCGATGGGTCTGACCCATGACAATTGTTACCCAGCGGGTTTTCAATAGTGTTTTGAAAATTCAAATTTCCTTGGACGTGATCTGTGGGGAGTAAAATTTCCAATTGACAAAGACCTGTTTTTTCGCCATTCCCATTTAATTCAGTCAACGAATCCTCCCTCAACTGCAAATCACGATCTATATGGTATGTTTCCATAAAAAGAGGATTGGATCTCTCTCTTTCCATCGGTAAGTTTCTGCCATTGCTATGATCGCCGATCTCCTCAGTCGCTCCCTCTCTTGGGTTTTCCGATCTGCTATGGCCTTCCTCACTATCAACTTCCTCTTCTCTCACCTCTTCATTCCTCCGTGCAGCCCCCATTTTGATTTTGCATTCGACAGTAGTGTCCCAATTTCTTGTAAAAATTACATCTCTTTATTTCATCTTCGTATATAATGCACTGCGTGAACCAAAAGAAAATATCCTTGCCTGGCTGATTCCGCTCCACCTGAATTTCTTCAAGGCGGCTACCTTTTACGTCAATCTCCACGAGAACTCGGGCATAGTTTCCCATCGAGCCAGTCATTGTGCGATGATCAATCGCCATGGGTCTACCTAAGGCCTTAGCCATAGATAGTAGAATTCGCTCGTGCCAATACTCCATTGGAAGACCAGGGTATCAAATCCACACCAACCTGGTATGGATTTGGTCCTCATTAATGTTGAATTCTGGGCGCCATCTTTGAAAACAAATGGTTTGTCGTCACACCTTGACTGGGCCTCTCTTCCACATGGACGTCATATCCCGTTCTAGTTCAAATCGAAATTGAATGTGTCCTTTACCTAAGGGTTCAAGATTGACTTTTCCTTTAAGCTTCCAAGCTTCCTTGGATTCGTGTCTCACATTGTTCATGGAGACATATCTAAAGTTCACCTTACCGATTAAAGCATAATTAAAAGTTTGCAATTTTTCTTCATATGCCTCTTGTGGGATAATCACTTTAGTAAGGGAGCCAGCGTGGATAGGCTCAGGAAAATCCTCGACGTCTGGCAGGGAGCGACGGGCAATCGTAGCATAAGAGGGTCTTCTAACTCCTTCTCTGTCGTTTGCAGCTGTCATCTCATCCACATATTGATCATCCTCCTTAGCCTCCGAGGCCTCAGGGGTGGCTATTTTTCCAGTACCTGGGTCCGCAGCAGGGATTAGGGGCACCTGCAAGGAGTGAGTAGGGCTCCAAAAATCCGTGATGCGTTTTTTTTTTTCCACGATCCGGGGGCCGACCACCATGACTAGTGTGATCGCCGCCCAAAGGTTGAGTCATTTCTGCCTCAGATTTTCTCTCTCCTAGAATCTTCCACTAATCCTCTCTTGCCAATCTGTGAGGATACAATCTAGTAGAATTGTTTTGGCCTTGGTTGCGTACTTTGATTTTGAACTTTATCAAATTGATGTAAAGACAACATTTTTGAATGGTAATATTGATGAAGATGTGTTTATGGAACAACCTAAAGGTTTTATTTCTGAGGAAGATGAAGGAAAAATATGTAAGTTAAAAAAATCCCTATATAGATTGAAACAAGCTTCACAACAATGGAATTTACGATTTCATGATTCTGTTACTAGCATGGGGTTTACACATAATACTTCTGAAGCTTGTATTTATGTAAAGAAAGAAGGGCACAAGATTGCATTTCTTACACTATATGTTGATGATATTCTACTTGCAAGAAATGATGTAAGTATGTTGATGGAAATAAAACAGTGGTTATTTGACACATTTGAGATAAAGGATTTGGGAGAAGCCTCTTATATTTTGGGTATCAAAATTGAACGAGATTGGAAGCAAAGAAGATTAAGTTTGTCTCAGGAGAAATATGTTGATATCATATTAAAGAAGTTTCATATGACTGATTGTTTGAGTGGAAAAATTCCTTATAATTATCTAAGACCACTTTCCAAAGAAGATAGTCCCAAGTCTAAGAGAGAAAAGTTGAATGAGTCAGTATACTAATATGCCCCTATTGTGGGAAGCTTGATGTATGCAATGATTTGTACTTTTCCAGAGATAGCATTTTCGGTTAATATGATAAGTCATTTTCAGAGTTGCCCTGGTAGGATGCATTGAATTGCTGTGCACTGGATCCTGAGGTATCGAAAGCAAACTAAAAGCTTTAGATTGACTTATCATTCTGATGAGCTTAACATCATTGGATATTCTGATTCAGATTATCAAGCATGTGTTGATAGCAAAAAATCTACCTCTAGTTTTTGTTCACTTTATGTGATGGTGCTATTGCTTGGAAGAGCAAGAAACAGGAATGTGTTGCTCAATCAACTATGGAAGCTGAATATATTACTTTAAATGTAGCCGCTAAGGAAGTTGTATATTTTCAAAAGTTTTTGTTAGAATTATTGATATTGGATTGTGTGGAAAAACCTATTCCACTATTATGTGACAACAACACTGCAATAGCCATCACTAAAGACCCAAAGTGTCACTCCCGTGCCAAACATATAGAGGATCGGTATCACTGCATTCGTGATGTGATAAGAAAGAAGGAGGTAGATGTGCAAAGAGTGTCATCTAAGTCAAACTTGGCTGACCCCCTTACAAAAGGTTTGCTTTTTTTTTTTTTTTTTGCTAACAGATAATTTTATTAATAAAAAGAGAAATACAAGAACAAAAGGACAAGGCGAAACCCCTATGTTAACTTGCAAACTCCTCCTTCGGCATGCCCATCAGCAAAAAGAGAGCAAGCAAAAGGCTTAGCAGAATCGAAAACAGTGCCTGTCCAAAGCAGCAGAAGCAACATGGTAAAGGTTTGCCTTCTGGTGTATTTGAGAAACATGTAATTAATATGGGACTGTGTTAGGCCAAGTGGGAGACTGTCGGAATTGTGTGGCCCAACACACTTTTATTTGTGTTATTTTTTTCACATTATTATTGGACATTTTCATTTTATTTTGTGGCATGTAAAATATATTTTGTGGCTTATGGAATTGTTAAATGTTACCATTATTTTTTGGTCTACTGGATTAATGGACTGGTTTATGAATGATCATCCAGATGAGCCACATTGAAGTCCTTGACTTGACCAGACCTATCATGATGCATTATGTGCTTATATATGCATTGTTGGACTATGATAGGTTTGAGGGGTGCAAATCATAATTGCTCAGACGATAGGAGACATGAGGATTAGTCTCTTGATAGTCAGTACACATAAGGTATGAGGAGTCCATCCATGAAAAGACCTCATGCACGTTGAGTGTTGATCTCAGTGACTAATGTTTCATTGCCAGTGACTTGACAATTATAGAAGTGTACGTGTACCTACAACTGTCAGTTTGAAAAGATTTATTGTCAAAATGGTTTTGCAGAAAAAAAAATGTTTTTATTTATTAATATAAAATTAATATTTTTTTTTTATTTTTTTATTATTTATTATTATTTAATATTATTTTTTAATTAATTATTTATTTATCTATTTATTTTTACAAAAATCGATTTTGATTTTGGAAATGGGCAGTTTGTATTTTTGTTCCTTTTTTCTTTTGGAGGAATTTTAGTAATTGTCAAGGTAAGCCCAAAAGGCATTCTGGATATGGTCATTAGATGGCTAGCATCTCACTTGGGGTTGGACTTTATGGCTCGTCATCTCCACCCTAGAGATAGAAATATCTCAAGGCCACATATGCAAGGGGAAGGAAGAAGCTCAAAATACCAGGTTGTGATATACTTGTCCAACTGGGGTGAGCGCCTTAATTGCTTGTGAGTTCCTTGGATTTTTGGTGGCTTCATCTATTATGATCATCTTCTATAAACACTTACAAAATCATTTACAAAGGTTGGATCTATATCTTCAAAAGGTATGTCAATTTTTATTAGTCTTTCAACCTTATGAAAAATCAATCTTATGATTTTTCTGTTTCTTGCATTTGTATCAGGGCTCTTTTGCCAATAAAAAGCTCGTATGGTACTGACCCAGAGAGATTGTCCTCACTTAAGTCAACAATAGGAAGGTTCTCAATTCGAGTATAGCTTACACCAACGCATACCTGAAGAGCCCCAAAGCTTTAGAGACATCAAAAGCTAGACAATGAGGATTCGTGAGGTTAACAGAGATCAAACGGTACGGTTCTGTGGATACTTAAATAAAAGCAGGGGTGGGAAAATGACTTGCATTTTTTTTCCCAAACTCGGGAGAACTAAAAAAATAGTGAGATTTTCTGAAGAATCGAGCTCAAATGACTGGTTTCCGGTTTTTTTTTTTTTTTTTCTCTATTATTTCTCAGGTTGCAATGATGGAAGATTCGGAGAAGACAAGGTTCTCTCTCTCTCTCTCTCTCTCCCTCTCTCTCTCTCTCTCTCTGTGCATCTTATTCTTCTTCTTTCTCAGATATTTTCCTCTTTTTTCTGAAAATTTTCAGGCCAGATATTTCTTTCAGAAGGTCATCTCAGGCGTTAATTACTGTAATTCAATGGTAGAAGACCCAAATTATTTTTTAAAAATTCCCACCTTCAATCATTTCTCGCAATTGATTAAATCTGCTCTTTCTGCTCTACAGCAAATCTACCATCGAGACTTGAAGCTCTAGAACACTCTGTTGGATGGGAGCCCTGCCCCTCAGCTGAGAATCTGTGATTTTGGTGACTCCAAGGTCTGCAAATTTATTTCTTAAGGATTGACACTAACGATTACCTCTTGCGACCCAAAAAATTTAGGCGAAAATTTTGATTCCTTATTGGGTTTCTGTATCTCTCTGAACTTTGCAGTCGTCTCTGCTGCATTCAAGACCCAAATCGACAGTCGTAATGCCAGCATGTGGGCTTCTTCTCCATTCGAATCTCCATGATAAAGAGCAACAGGAGATGCAGAGAGAGAGGGGAATTGGATTTTGATCGACAGAGTATGTGGAAGGGGGGGTTTATTTTATGGGAGAGGGATAGGTATGTTAACGGGTTACAATAGAATTAGAAATGCTCGCGGAAATATTAGTCATAGGATTTGTTCATCTTAAATATAACCGTTGGATGGAGGTAACAAATCCAAACTCTCACTCCATGGTTGCTACACCTTTTCTCTCCCCCTCTTTCTCTCTCCCCGCCACTGCAACTGTGTCGTGCCGCTGCTACTCGAATATCAGACCTCTTGTTTTGCTTTTCAATGGCTCTCTCTCTCTCGGCTTCCCCTCTCCTCAGCCTCTCCTCCAACCCCTTCATGGGAGATAGATTATTTATTTGCCATTGATCTATCCCCTTTTTTATTTCTACCTTTACTCCTCCGTCTTCCTCCTCCTCTTCCTCATAAAGTTAACCTGCCGACGGTTTGATCCAGACTCAACTCTAGATGATAGTCCCTTCTCTCTCTCTCTCTCTCTCTCTCTCTCTCTCTCTCTCTCTCTCTCTCTCTCTCTCTCTCTCTCTCTCTCTCTCTCTCGTTGCAGCCTGCTTTCCGCCTCCCCTATTCCCAACCCGTCTGAGCCTTGCCATTGCAATCCCCTTTAAAATACAATACTGTTAGAGCTACCTGAAGGTCCTGAACGTAACCTCTTCTCTAATAATATAAGAAAGGAGTTAAATGGTCATGCATCAAATTTGAGGGTGTTAATTGATTTGGTTCCTGTTGGTCATTTTGATTTTGTTTCATATATTTCTCGAATTTTCCAAAGTCAAACCAAACTTTGTTCGGTTCCAAATCGATTTCCGACCCTTCTTCCTCCTCAGGTGCTAGTCATCATCTACCTTATTTCTTCCCCAATTTTCTCTTTCGGAAATCACTATCATCCAAATCTTTGACTAAAGAGGTGGGAGAAAACAAGCACACAACTTCGTTGGATTTTTGCAGCATCGGGGTTGTGGTTGCTATTTCAGTTCTAAAATCGGGGATATTTGTATCTTTATATTCTTTCTGGAAGGGGGATTGCAGTGGCAAGGGTCATAGATCGTTTGGATAGGGGTGAGGCCGAAGGCGAGCTGCAATGATGGGGATGGTTTCGAGATGGGAACAGTTCAGATCAAGTCCATTGTCAGTTGCTCCTGCTATGAGAGAGGAGGAAGACGGAGGAGAAAAGATTTAATTAAACCACGGAATTAAATCTCCCCCTCTTCAATAGCTACTGGAGATGGAGGAGGAGACCAGGCTAGATAGAGAGAGAGAGAGAGAGAGTGAGGGGGGATCGGTGAATTTTTTTTGGAAGGGAGGCCGAGCCGGTGACCAAGAAGAAGGGGAGAGGTAGAAGAAAAAGGGGAAGGAACTGTGGAGCGGCGGTATCGAGCAGGTTTTGTAAAACAACGATTATAAACGGATAAGATCTTTTATTTTTCATTTGACGGCTAATAGATGCTAGCATACCTTATTCTAAGGTAATGCGCTAGCATACCTGTCCATTTCCATTATAGGGTATGATGGATATTTTATGTTTAGGAGGGTAGTTTAGGTATTATGAGAAAAATCTGGCTGACTTAACAACCATTTCAAACAGTTGGGGACGTTAGATAGAATCTTTGTGTTTGAGAGGAGGTGAGTGATATTTTTAGAAAAGTGAATGATCAAATTAATATTTCGACATAGTTCAGAGGAGGAGTGATATTTCATCTATATTCCTGTATACTTACATTTTTCATGAGAAAAAAATTAGTTGCTTATTATTTGGGTTTTGGAAGAGCTATCTGTAAGAATGCTCTTGTAAAGGTTTAACACGTACACGTGGATTTGGGAAATATACATTAACTCATTCATTGGGATTTCTGCTAGCATGAATTAGTGAAATAGTTCTTGGCTCCACGTTGTGAGTTGTAGCACTCTTATCTTACTTTCGTAGGACCGAGTTTTCTTAAGTCCATTCATTCACTGTGGTTCCCGTGATCATGTACAGTTGGGGGAGAGAGAGAGATGGAAAATGATGGGAGCCACATTTGGATGGTTCCATCATTCAACCACTAGTGAAGAAAAAATTTATCCATAATACATATTAGGAGAATCTTTAAACAATTCCCCTTGCACTTATTATAATCAATGTGATCAGACATCCTTGTCCATTCAATTCTCATCAAGCGGGATACCATGCATCATACATATAGTCCCACTCTTTGGGATAGCCTCCGTCACATTTCAGAGGGAAAAAGATATCATAATGGATTATTAGTCATTTCATTGATTAGGTACCAATGAGAAAGAAAACACTTGTTGATGCTTTTTTTCATCCACTTGACTGTGAGTTATATGGGTTTCACTCTTGAGGATCTGGCTCCTCTCCTTAGCATTCATCACTCAAGTCATGCCCATAGTTATTTGGGTGAGTTTCATGTGGTGACACGATGATTTAACAATTTGATAAAGGCTCGGAAAACGAGACACTGACAAGGACTTGGAGAACTGAGCATCAAGAATCATTAGATCGTCATCTCATCAAGTGATACTTATCTAAGTAACTATAGACAAGAACTAAGCGATGAACACTCTCTTGATTGGGGTTCCAAGTGATCTGCTCGCTATTTAAATAGGATATGTCAAGAGAAACCCTTCAGCATTTTTTATTGCTGAATCATATCCTCACAATGTTAGAAAAGGACAAGTGATCAAGGGTGAGTGGGTGACACTCTGCTTTAGAATTGTGGGCCATGTATATAAATGAGGGATTCTCTCACCTTGTGGGTACGGTCCCCACATGGGATTTACTATTCACGGGTGTTGATCGGGGTTCACATGTCGGTGATAGGTCCCACCTTTGTTTTAAAATATGGAACTGAACGGTCAGTATTGATCGGATCTAAATAGTATCGGCCTTGACCGATCTTCCATCTTGACCTTTTTGATCTTGATCTATATTTAATTATGATCAAATTTATATTAAAAAAAAAAAAAAAATTATCCATTATGGTTTGATCCAAACTGATCCAAAATGATATCATAACAGTATTAGCCTAAGCCGATCCCATGATGGTTCTAAATTTTCCTTCATGTGGGGAAGACCCCTCTTGGGAATGGTTCCAGATTTCATATGGGTAATCTTATCTCAACAACTGTTATGAAATTATTTTCTTTCTTTTCATTTGTAATGGAGCGAGTTTTGCTTGATTACATGGTCTCCACGGCAATGCTTGGGCCAATGTAAGGATGTGAATTTATAATCGAAATCGTTTATCGAAATCGAACTGATCCGTTTACACCGAAACCTCAAAACCGTTTAGTAAATGGTGCGGTTATGATTTCAAGTTTCAAGCCGATTAGATAAACGGGTTGGGTCGGTTTTAACCGCGGAATCCGTTGGTTTCAAACCGAATTGAAACCATTTAAAGCGAACCATTTAAAACCGTTTAAACCGATCCAATTAATCCGTATAACAATTAAATAAAGAAGGGGCAGTAATTCGTATAAAAATTAACAATTAAATTAAGTGTCCATCCTGCTTTGGTATGATTTATTGCAATTCAGTTCAAGTTTAGGCTTTAGATCATGAACTTATAATCCATATATGTTACTATGTTATTATGTTATCATAGATTGGGTGTTTTGACTGAACCACCTGTCATTTTAATATTTTATGTTGTAGAAGGCTAGATTTGGATGTTGTATGATATTAGTTCTAAATGTTTGAGAATGGTCATGCAAAGAAATAGCACTAGATTATCAAATTAAGACTTATCATCGTTAATATAGAATCTCTTATTTGTGGTTGCCAATTATTTTTTGATAAGTTTATGATCTTCAATTTAGAGATGGTTGCAAGTTATAACAAACCGATTGTGAACCGTTTTACAAACCGTATGGAATAAACCAAAACCGAAACTGTTTAAAACCGTGAAACTGAAACCTTTTAGAAACCGTGGAAACCGAAATCGTTTACTAAACGGTCATGGTTTCAGAAAGTGGAACCGTTTAGTAAATGGTGCGGTTATGGTTTTAGTCAAATAAATGTGAACCAAACCGATCTACACCGTTTAAACTGAAACCAAACCGATTAACACCCTTAGGCCAATGGCAAGGAGAATGCATAGGTATCCATCTTGGGAGCAAGTTTCATGTCGCCTTGTGAGAGGACATAGGGGATGCAATCGGGTAGCGAACTTTTTCTCTGTCTTATAATAGGAGCGTGATGCACTGGCTTGTTCTTTTATATATATATATATATAGATTTTGTTTTTATTAAATATTTCGCTATTTGAGGTTTCACCCTCCCAATTAGGTGTCGAATTAGTTTTTATCTTTAGTTTGTGATAACATTCAAATGATTTTAATTATTTGATTACTTTAATTATACATCATTTCGTAAAATGACATATTATTGAACCAAACTTTTTTTTTTTTATATATATAATACAAATGTTATAACTTATACTAATATTTTATTTTATATTGGCGTATTAGCTCAGTTGGTTAGAGTGTCGTGCTAATAACGTGAAGGTCGCAGGTTCCGAGACCTACATGGGCCATTAGATTTTGTTTTTATCATATATTTTTCTTTATGAAGTTGTGCTTGAGATTTTAAAATGTAACCACATGCGTACGGATCAGTGTAGCTACAGGTCAAACATAGGGAGAACAGTCACTTTATTTATTTTTTATTTCTTTTAATAATGTGAAAATGAACTGATTAATGATTGTGATCTAATTCTAATTACCGTTCTAAACATATGTATCTAAAATAACATCCTAATCATTCATCATCTAAGAATTTAAACATGCAAGTCACGCAATTAAAAATAAATAAATAAATAGCTAAAAATAAACACCCCACGCAATTAAAAAGCAATGAAGGAAAAAAAAATGTTAAAATAAAAATAAAGTAAAAGAAAGGGGATAAAGCTAGAGAGAGACTCACAAGTAGGTTTCTCTACTTAGCCCGAGGGATGCATCATAATATGAGCTTCCCTACTTGAGTAGAGAGTCACTCTTACAAGGGTTACTCTACTTGGTTTTAGAGAAAGGGAGAGAATAAAATAAAAACAATAAAATGATGGTTCTATGGCTAGGAGGGGCAAAACCAACACATACACTAGCCATGAATCTTGGGGGAAATGGATAACAATAATATAACGACTGAAATTAAAATCCTAAATTAAGAAAGAAAATGTAGTCAAAAGAGGGAATGAGAGGGGGGAGAAAAGATTATTGAAGGAGCCTACTTACTTGAACTTCAACCCTTGAACTGAAAACTTGATCAATTTGAGATACTACCAGTACTAAAAACTAGATCTAGAATAAACCAAGTCTGAAACTTCTAGTACTAGAGAAAACAAATCTGAAGAAAAAAAATGAACTTGAAAGACATGCTTCATAGCTTGTTCTTGTCACCTAGAACTAAGCCTAGAACTAAAACCTGAAAATTACAACTTCAATTGTTTAAACAATAAAAATAAATGACTGAATAAAAAACAAAAGTGCTTGCATTAATTGAATAAAAAGAACTTACAAAAGTGTTTAAAGCAAAAACCTAGAACTAGAGCTAGAGAAAGAGATAGAGAAACTAAGAAAAAAAAACCCTAGAAGAAGAATGAAGTGCCTCCTCCCCTTGTGTTAATTCTATTATATAGAGAATGGGGGATGGAAGCTAACGATTTTAGCTTCTAAGAAAAAAAAATTTTTTATCTTGTTGATGAGGTGCAAGGGAGAGAAGAGAGTAAAAAGTGTGGAGAGAGATCTTCTATGATTTTTTTTGCCTTTGTTCTCCTATTTTTCTCCCTTTTTCTATTTTTCTCTTTCTTCTTGCACAAGAAACCCCCTTTGGCCGATTTTTCTTGCTTAGATTTGGATAATATTCTATTTTAATGAAAAATTTCATCCATGCCCTTGTCTTTTTTTTCTTTTTTTTTTTTCTTTTCTATTTTTTCTCTCTTCTTCAAACTTGCGTATAACAATCTTGGCCGACCTCCTTTAAGTGATGAGTAGGAGAGAGTTTTTTTGCACACCACAACTCACCAACTACGCTAGGTAGTTGTTGTTATCAAAAACAAATCTTCAATCACTTAAGGATGTGGTCCATCGATTCTTGTTGACATTTGAAATATTCCTTATACCCTTGGGACAACTGCAAATGGGCTGGTTCTGCATCTCGGTTCAGTTATGATCTATTATTCTTTTTTTAGCCCGAAAAGAATAATCACTTGTACGGTTGACCAAACGAATGTATACTTACAATTGAACATGTCCATCTTGCTCAGAATTTCATCCTCTTCGCAACCATGAAAAGAAATAGGACCTCTTTATGTGTAAAATTGGAGATATAGTGTCCGATAGTCCTTAATGCCTTGAAATTATAAAACCAGTAAAACGACAGTAAAACCCAAGGTAGCTCTATTCTAAATATGTAAAATGCATGTTTTACTACACCAGATTTCACACATAAATGTGCTCATCAGGTTGCACATGAGAAAATCTCGAATCGGTCTTCATCATCTATGTGAACCCTATACTAAAATTTTTTTGTTCAAGACTTTTTTGTTCTTTCATTCCAGGTAACCTCCTTGAAGTACTGATAATGGAGGAGTAGTGATACCTTTCCTCCTTTTTTTTCTGAAAAAAAAAAATAAATAAGAATTAAAGAAGAAAATTTAGATACCAAAAAGATCACCATTGAGATCATTAGTCCGATCTTTTGTAGGAACTACCCATAATGACGAACATGCAAAATGGATCTGGTTATCATAAAAAGACCTGCATGGGCCATTAGATTTTGTTTTTATAAGATATTTTTCTATCTGAGGTTGCACACTCTAAACTCTCGAATCGGTCTTCATCATCTAAGCGAACCCTGGCACTGAAGACTTTTTGTTCTTTTATTCCAGGTAACCCCCTTAAAGTATCAACTAATGCAGGAGAAGTGATATTAGACAACCTACCTTTCTTCTGCTTCTTTTTTTCTTCTAAAATAGGAATTAAAGGAGAAAATTTGGATACCAAAAGGATCACCATTGACATTGTATACATCATTAGTCTGAACCTTGTAGGAACTACCCATAATAGCGAACATACAAAATAGATCTATTTATCATAAAGAGATTCGCTTCCTAGGCGGTCAGAGCCTAGGTCTCCTCCTATTACTTGGGAGTTTACAGTTTCATGTTCTATTTCACTCCTCGATGGAGATTATTTTCACCCTTCCCTCATGGTACTACTTCGCTATTGGTCACCCAGAGGTTTGAGACCTGGGCCATCTTTATTTAGATTTTGTTTTAATTGGATATTTTTCAAAACCTAGACTTTTTATTGGAGCCTGATTTGGAAACCCCTAGAGGAGAAAAGGATAGATGCAAAGATAAAAAGGATCGAACCCTCGTTTTTTAACAGATGGTGCTCATTCATTCATTGATAATAGCATCTTGTGGTCAGAAGGAACAACCGAGAGAGAGGACACAAAAAGGGTGGAGGGGGATCCTAAACTTATCATAGTGATAGTGTGAAAAAAAGGGAAATTGCACATGGGTACCCAACGTTTAGAAATTATCTTAGGTTTGAAATATTATGTTCAAGTATTTACTTTTCATATTTCCAACTTTGTCTCTATCACCACTCTCTACCATCGTCTTCTGAAACAAGATAGATTTTACAAGAAATCCCAACTCACTTAGCAACCCACCCCACCTCTATATATGAGAGCGGATCAAGTCCTCATACGAGAATCATTCTCGTACAGGGCTGAACCACAGAGATGGGATCCACCCAACAATCAACTATGTTAGATTTCTTCTATGTGGATCAACCTGTACGTGAACCTGATCCACACTCAACCCTGCTCCACCCCCTCCACTAGCCCCTTCCTCACCTTCCCACCTTACACCACTCTCGGCTGCTTTTCCTCCCCCAAATATTACCTTTGTGAAAAAGGAGGTACCCATTGTGATGGGGATGTGGTAGGGGAGCGGATCAAGTCCTCATACGAGAACCATTCTCATACGGGGCTGATCCACAGAGATGGGATTCACCTAACAATCAACTATGTGGTGGATTCCATCTGTGTGGATCAACCCGTATGAGAACCTGATCCACACTCAACCCTGCTCCGCCCCCTCCCACTAGCCCTCGCCTCACCATCCCACCTTACACCACTCCAGGCTGCTCTTTCTCCCCCAAATATTATCTTTATGAAAAAAGGAGGTACCCATTGTGGCGAGAAGTGTTGTAGGGGTTGGATGTGGAGGTGACAATGGGTGTGGTGGGGATTCAACGGCACACAACCACTCGATTGTGGTGAGATTCATAGAAGGAGCCAGGAAGGAGAGAATTGGGTGCAGACCATTGGTGTTATGTGAAGGACGTTGAACATAATATTTATGAAATATGAGATACCCCAAACATAAAATTTCAGAGTTTGGATCAGGTCCTTGTATGAGAAGTCAAGAACCATTCTCATAAGGTGTCTAATCCACACTTAGAATCCATTCAATGTGAAAGCTTGATGTAAAAAGAGAGAGATTGAATGGATTCCATGTGTGGATCAAAACCGTACAAGAACGATTCTTAAACGAGGACCTAATTCAAACTCAAAATTTCAATCCTTAGATACCCTAGGTGTGGTTTCTCTAAATGATTAGGTATAACGATTTGACTCTTGTTCCAAATAATATTGTTTGATTATTTTAAGGGAGAAAGAACACAATCGGTCTAGCATTCCCCACACCCAATTCTTGATTTAAGGGGTTGCGAAAAGGTATCATTGACACCTTGAAAACAGGGATTATGTCTGAGAGTGGAGAACTCAGACAAGTAATGTTCCTCCCTTCTTCTTCTTCTTATTATTATTTTTAAGTTCGATAATAGTGAATTAGTGATTCCCTTGGGCACATTTTCTTTCATAATAGTTCATACACCCATAAATATATAACAAATATTGTGAGCTCCCAAACGTGGGAACAAAACTAACCCAAGAATCCTCTCACACTCAAGTATAGAATTTGGATATACATTGCTTCATATAAACAAAACCATGGAGGGAGGAAGGGAATAAGCCAACACACTAAGCAATCGTTTGAATAAGATATCAAGCCCTTCTTTCTCGTTATAAAACCAACCCACTTTGGTTATGATGTGATTATAGGATTTTAGCATTTTTGCTGATAACACTATGTCAATACCGGAGCGTATCACTGACAACCAAGATGGTAACAAACCCCTCTCTCTCTCTCTCTATTGCATGTGTTTGTCCGAAAACTAATTATGAGTATTGGCATTGGTGATTGATATAGAAGTTACAAGAATGATGACACAAGAAATCCCAACTCATTTCACTGTTAAAATTGAAGCGTTTTCACTGCTCTCCAAGGCTTCAATAGAGAGATATGAAACCAGTGAATTTGAAGCCGGAGGCTACAAATGGTAATACCCCAATTGCTTCCACTTTTTTGTTTTACGGGTAGTTAGGAACATTGGTCTACTCACATCCGATGTGTGGGATTATTAATTTCACTTTTTGCTTGGAACCCCAACATATGTGTAGATGCTTAGATCAGCAAAATATATTAATCACAAATATTTGTTCACATTCTCAAATGTTAAACTATTCTGCAGGAAATTGTCACTGTATCCAAATGGAAATAAGAACAAGAATGAAAAAGATGATCTCTCTCTCTCTACTTGTCAATGGCGGAAACAAAGACACTCCCTCGTGGTTGGGAAGTCAGTGTAAATTTCCGGTTGTTTTTGCTTGATCAGATCCGAGACAACTATTTGATGGTTCAAGGTATTGTATAAGTGTCATTAGTTAATGACCGGCGGTTGCAGGGCCCATGGAAGCATTGATGGGTGAGATTTTTATTTTTCAAAGGGGAGTGAGATATCACTTGCAGGAGTTTGTGTTTTGGTGGATGAGCCATGCTCACGGAAAGGCTTCTTTTCCTCTTAACCTAGCTTGATTTGACAAAGTATATGAATGACAAATCGAAACCATTTAGGAATTCTTCAAACCGGAACCGATAAACTGTTTGTTAATCAGTTCTTTGATTTTAGTTTTAAGATGTGAAATTGTTTAGTAAACGGTGTTGTTCGATTATGAACTAGTTAAAACCAATTAGAATTGACACACTATTGAATCGATTAGACATACTGAATCATTAAGCATTATTAGTCTAGCATTCTATATATCTACGTATGGAAATGGTCATGTAAAAGGTAGCATGGCCCCTACACCAGCGCGTGGACTAATGGAAGCTAGCACTAATAGAAGCGTCAATAAGTGTGGAATTCCCGTTTTCCATGAAGGGTGTTTCACCCCCCCCCACTATGTCTGCGCACAAAGGCCATGCTGCATTTCAGGCATCTTTTTCCTATCGTCCTATTAACAGCTGCATCTGTTTGGTTTAGATTCCAAGGTAACTGGGAGGCGTTTTCATGCAATGAAAACCGAATGGGGTTTTGAACAATTTATCAGTCTCAAGTCTTTCATGGATGCTTCTAACGGATATCTTATCGGAGATACCTATGTGTTCGGAGCTGAAGTCTTTGTTTGTAAAGAAAGAAGTATAGGCAAAGGCGAATGCTTGACAATGATAAAAGACTCCATTGCCACTAAGACTAATTGGAGAATTGAGAACTTCTCAAAGTTAGACAATGAATATTATGAATCCAAAACATTCAATGCAGGAGATCAGAAATGGTATGTCTCTAATGATCAAAGTTTTAATTAAAAACCAGATTAAATTACTTATGAAGTTTTATTAACATCCACATTTATGGTATAGGAAGGTACAATTGTATCCAAAGGGGAAAGGTAGTGGGATGGGCAACAGTGTTTCTCTATATTTGGCTTTGGCTAATCCTACGACACTTCCTCATGGTCAGAAATTTCATATTGAATTTGTCTTGCGCTTGGTAGACCAGATGTATGGCAAACACATTTCTGGCAAAGGGAAAGATAGATAAGATGTCTCAACACTTCATGACATGCTATGTAATTTGTAGGAAAGCCAATCTTGGGTGATTGGGTTAAACCCATTCACTAGCATGAAATGAAATGCTAACCTCTTGGTTTGGGTCAAAATTGGGCAATTGGGCTGGCCCATCTGTCCATGCCCAGGAATCAGGCTCAACAAGGCAAAGTCATCCAGGCTCGAGGTCCATTATATTGCCTTGATGAAACCACTTGGATTAGGAATCAGATCCTCTCCAGCTGCTTGGATGCTAAGAATGCATCCGATGGCTGGGAGGATCTTTGGGTGTGCACCTATTATTGGGCTGTATATTCGGAACCTCTCGGCCATCGGATGCTACGTTGGGTATTCCAACGACTGGAGAGGACCTGAATTCCTTGGGCTTGGATTGCTACTTTTGTGCAAAAACCACAACATATGCAAATATTTTGAAAAAATGACTCTGTGGGGCGAGTGTTACACTTGTGCCTAGACACAAGGGTGAAATGATTGCCCCTACCCCCACGAAAGGAAAAAATGCCAACCTTATTGATGCTTTTGTGCGTAGGGGCCACACTTCCCCTCCCCACCCCCCCCTAAAACACTTCCCATATGTGTATATATATTTATAAGATTTTCTTATTGACAACCGTTTAGATATTGAATTATTTTAACTTTACATTTTTTTTTCTTCCCTTTTAGTATAATACACATTTTTTGTTCAATTAGGGTATTGGTGTTGCGTTGTTATGTCTCCTTTCCTTTTATTTTCCTCTTTTCTTTCTTTGGCTTTACCACGTGCCCCGTCACTGATCCATGTAGTTGACCCCATTTATTTGGGAAAGGCTAGTTTATTGTTGTTGTTGTTGTGTCATTTCAAATGTGTACTTGAAAAATACTTATGATAATGATATCTTTTGATAATGATATAATAATATGTATATGTCATTTTCAACTTATATTTGAAAACCCTCTGATAACCAATTTTTTATAGGATTTTTGGGAGTAACACAAGGAGCATTTAAATAGTGTCAAGTTCTAAATACAACTATAGGGATGTCATCCAAAAACAAGAAAAGAATCTTGTCCACCATGCGTGTTCTCCACACCCAAACAAAGCTGTGTGAAAAGACCCAGCTGCCCTTGCATGCTTTGGGTATTTTCACATCTGCGGCAACGTCCTAACCAATGAGAGTGCATCTTCGAACATCGATCAAGAGAGGTGCGATCTGTGTCTGGGCATAAGAGTGTGCTCCTAGACAAATCACTTGTCCCATATATATATACAAGATTGTACGTAGAAGATTTCCTGATTTTTACTCATTGAAGACTAGCTTCAAAGTCCTAATTCCCCCCCCCCCCTATTTTGCAGCTAATCCGTGGTTCAGTGCCTCAAGTCAAGATCATGGTTGGTCAAGGTTTGTTTCACATAGTTATCTCTATCAACAGAACACAGGTATCCTTGTGAAAGATACTTGCCTTGTTGAAGTAGAGGTTACTGTAATTGGTGTACTCAACACCTTCCCATGAATATTTCATATAAAAGAAGCTCCCCTCATCTCTTTATTATCAATAATACAATATTATGATCTTCTCCAAAACCTACACAGTTTGTGATCAGAGAGAGAGAAAGAGAGAGAGAGAGCAACATCAGCACAAATTCTTATTCCAAAAGCAACTAAAAATGTGAAATGAAAAAAATATCAGTCATCAGCTTTCTTCTCAGTAAGATACTTCCCAATTGCATTAGCAAGGAGATCCAAAAGAGCAGTACTGGAGAAGGAAACATTGGCAGCAAACTCTTCGTTGATTTCATATTCGATTGATGATATGATGAAATGATGATATTTGAATTCACATCTTTTTCTATTATTTCATTCCCTACTCGGTACCATTGTTGGAAAATCAGGTTTTTCGACCTAACTCCTCAGGTAAAAAACCTAATGAGGCGACTTGGTTAAACCCAGTTAGGCATGGTTTAAAGTATTTCCGATATCGATACGGTACCCTCCGATACGTATCTTAAATTTAACCGATCGATACGATACATGACATTTTTAAAATCCTTTCGTATCGATATATATCTTACGATACATACCAATATGCATCAATACACCACCAATACACATCGATACGATACGCTATGCACCAATACAACTCTATGGAAAATATAAAATCGAGGTGAAATGTACATTTCGGTATGTATTGATACATATCAGTGAGTATTGGTATGTATCGATTGATACGTATCGGTACATATTGGTATGAACTGATACAGTGCGCTACGGTCATAAAATGGCCAAGATGGGTAACTTTTAGAAAAACATGATTTTTTGAGGGGTTTTTGTTCCAATGTTGCTGCCATCCATATTTATCTCTAACTAAAGTGGAAATCAAGGTTGGGAACAAAGATTTTACATTTATGAGACAACTACAAACCTTGAATCATTAGTGTGATACCCTCAATTTAGTGTTTATGCATAATACATGTTATCAGTAGCTTTTTTTAACAAATTCTTTATGCAAGTATTTAAAAAAAATGTTTCATATACATTTATATGTATATCTTTAGAGTATCTTAGCGTATCTCCGATACGATATAATACCCTCTGATACGTATCTTAATGGCCGATCGATACGGCGACCGATACCGATACTTTAAATGCAATAAATATGTAAATAAATCATAAAAATACAGAAAATATGAAAAATGCAGAAAAAAATCATATATCAATAATTCGAGGGTTACAAGCAAGAGTCTTTCTCTTGGTTAGAACGTTAGGTTAGGGTTAAGGATTAGAAAATATAAATTATATCTTCCAATAATCCAACTTTGGATTTAGGAATACGGGAAGTTTCTTGGGTCCCAAATTTCTTTTGGTAAAAGGAAAGAAGTAGGAGAAGTTACAAAGTTAGGAGTCTTGGGATTTGGGATTGTAAAGTGATTTTATTTGATTTTTTATTTTTTTGATATAATTACCAAATTCGGTGGGTTTTTCAAGACTCGGCCAAAAAACCGAGTCAATGTAGAATCGTCTTGACTCGTCTCAAGCCTTTTTTTTTTTTTACACAGGGCGACTCTTCGTGACTCTTGACCAGAAATCTCAAATTTTGACTCGACTCAAGCGAGTCTTCCTAATCAAAACCTGGTTTTCCAACTATGCTCGGTACAAGTTAAACCCAAGCTTTAATGGCCCTCCTTCAATGATCTCAGCTACCTTTAAGTGTTTCTGATGATTAAGAATTTTGTATTTCTCTATTGTGTAGTCAAAACAACTTCCTAAAACATAATCACAACATCAACACTAATTAAACAATTGAATCTCCAAAGAGAAAAAAGGAAATAAAAAATATTGGGATTCAGATACAACTTATCCTTAACAGTTAGCCATTAAGAAGAGGGTGTCCTAGTCCGTCTTTAATTATAAGCCTTTATATCGGGTTGCTCATTAGAACAAAAAGTATGTAAAGCACCTGGAGGAAACGTAGCCTTCATCAAGGTGCCAATTCCTCCATCACCTTCAAGAATTTCGATCTTTTTGACGATGTCGGCGAGTAGCTCAGTGGAAACCTTGGCTAATTTGAGGGTGGTGCCATAAATATCCCAAACCATAGCAACTGGTACCCCTACCTCTACATCGTTTGAAACTTCTCCATGCATGCATTTTGATGATTCTCAAGGAAATCTACTAACCCAAAACTTACCCTGTAAGTAGTGCTAGTCTGCTACCACCATAGAAACAAACCATATATAAAGGCCTTTTCCAGACTCTTAGATGATTTGGTATCATTTGGCTATCTTCTTCTTCTTGTTCTTAACTTTTTAGATGACTTCAATGGGGGTTTTTGTTTATTTAATTACCAACTGCAACCCAACAAATTGTCTTATTTGAAAAATTTCCAATGGTGACTCATACTTGATCGTGATCCGGAAGAAGAATCAAATGTTATTCTAATATTATAGTCTATTATTATCTTTTGGAAAACATTTAGAGACAACTAACTAGCTGACCTGGTGGGTCTCCCTAATATTCTCTTTCCCCACCCTATCTCCGCTGCCCAAACCGTCTAGGCCCATGGGCATGGCCTGTTAAAAGACCTATGTTATAGAGTATATAATTCCGATCATAGGGATCAATTTCTAATCACGTAGTTTTATAATAATTTCGTAAGATTTTCGTATAATTTCCTTCGGATTGAGTTGAAATCTATTACGGTCATTTATTTTATTCAAAAAATTCTCACTACAACGGAGAACATATGAAAGTTTTAGAATATTATTTTTGGGCACTAGAATGAAACCCATTCTTACCTAGGCAGTTGTTATTGCTTGGGTTTGGATTTGACTTTCCTTTCTCAAAGGTTGAGGCCCATATTTGATCATAATTTTTTATTATTTATTTTTTCATTTTTTTTTGTAAGAAGGATGCTACCCGTTAATGTTTGTCTACGCCTAGACATAGTTGGTGCGAACAAACCACATTACCCAGTGTTGAAGATGATTGCGAGCCTTCCCATTGGCAGCACTAGCTGGCATGTACCTTGCCTACACGTAGCAAGGTCGGTCTTATTTATTTATTTTATAAGACACTAATAAGTAATTTGTTGACGCTCAAGGGCATATAATAAAATTGATTGAAAAGCACGATTTCAATAGAATAATTTGTGTTTTACCTGAAAAATGAAATTAGAATAGTATGTCATAGTTTTATCCATATAGCCCAATATTTTTTACCAATGGGGTTGGCAGCCTAATGGTGAAAATGCCCTCAACCCTTCACCGCTCAAGTCGGCTGGTTGTGGGCTCTAATCTTGGCATGCCCACTATCGCCCATTGGTCATGCCCACTATCGCCCATTGGTCATGCGGAAGTGCTACTTGTTATACGGGGGCTTGTCCTGGGGGCTATGATCACTATCATGGAGCACCCTTTTACATTACCAAAAAAAAAAATTATCATTTTTTTTTATTGCCGACATCAATTATCTGATTTTTGGACATATTTGCACTTTGGTGGATTGAATTGACCTATGGGCCCATGCAATAACCACCATTCCAAATGAGATGTTACGCTAACTACTACCCATATGGTATATGCAATAGGAGAGGGGGTGGGGGAGGGGTTGGTAATGTTGTGTGAAGTCATAAGTATCACACAAAATGACATGTGTGTTGGGTGTATGATTTTGGAGTACGATGTCTTATATTTTGCCGCTTGCAGAAGTGGGATGATTCCAAAGAGCTGTTAAGAGGTTGATTAGGGTCCGAGGCTTGGAGTCAACCAACCTTGCATGTGTATCTTCGTTTTAGAGGCCATGACAAACTACCAAATCTCTACAAAAAAAAAAACTAACAAATCCATGACAGGAGCCCCTAAGAAATTTTTTCCAGGGGTATTCTAGTAAATTTTCTGTACAAGGTTTTTCTATATAATTGTAGGATGGCTTTTTATCTATAATCAGTCAGAGAGAAATGTTAGGATGCTATTCTCCATTGATAGTGAAGAAGATCCCATCTCACTATGAAGGCAATCTTGTCGAATCACGTAAATCTTGTCTTTTTTTCCTGCTTCGCTTATAGGTTCTTGTTTCCTACATTTGGTAACCACTTTATTGGAGGAGGATTGAGAAGAGATTTTTGCTAAGGTCAAATGATTGGCCATAAGACGGTCCTTGGTCATATGGATACTATGTCAACACACGGCTAATGGAAAAGCAAGTGGAAGCATAGACCACATGGTGGTATGGTAATCTTTTTGCCCTTCCCTATGTCTTGGCATATAGAACACAACTAGGGACCATTATTTTCCCCTTTTATCTATGTAAAGAGTCAATCTTCAAATTTAAAACTGATATGTAAAGAGTGAATCCAGTGCATAGCGCACTAGTTGCAGCCTCTGCTGGTAGAGTAGGCGCCAAGTTTGTGGTCTAAGGATCAACTCCTGTCACATACATTCCCCCCCCCCCTCTTGTGTGTGTGAGTAAAGTCCTCTTGGACAGTTCTATAGGATGTGTAAATAACAAAAAAAAATTATAAGAAAATCCACATCTTCTTCTTAATTTTGTTTATGACATTCAATTTTAGTTATTTATCTTTTTTTTTTTGGTGGGAGGGGGTGTTGTTAAGGATTCAGTTTTACTTTTATGACTTGAAAGGATCGTTGTGAACTACTGTGGGTATGATGGCAGTAGTATTATAGGGTCATCCCTATTATACCTTTTAGGCTATGTTTGGATTCCAAGAGAAAAAAAAAATATCAAAAAGGAAAAGTTGAATTTCAGAAAGTGAGACACATAAATCATTATTATGTTATCATATTTTTTATCTTATTTATTTATTTTTCTTACTTGACATCCAAACATAGCCTTAGTGGTGATAATTTCGTAAAAGGTATGTAATTCAGTCTAAAAAATGATAGTGCCACGTAAATTGAGAAGCAAGATTGAGTTGTAATAAAGGTCTTTCCTGAGTCAAGGAATTTGTCTATCAGACAACATGTTACTTCGAAGAAAAGGGTTGCTAAAAGAATGAATTGGGAATATTTCAAAAAGTTACACTAGGGCATACAATATTATTGCTTAATAGAGCACCCACTTAAATTCTCTAAACAAATTCCAATTGATCTTGTAAGAAATCAGAAAACGATTATGTTCATTTTTCAAGTGATTCATTTATTTTTTTCTTAAAATTCATGAAGGACTTCTTTCTATATCTCCTGAAATTATTAGTCTTATAATGGAGTTGTCCCCAGTGGAAGGCTAATGGGATGCACATTAAGGGGCTCCATGTGTTGCGTGGAGTTTGAACCGTGCTGGTGGGCCATTGATTACCATTGGATGTGCGGATCGGAGGGCTTACATTTACGATGTGAGGAAGCCGGTGAGGGTGTTGGAGAGGCATCAGAAGACGGTGGCATACTTGAGGTTTATGAGGGAGGGGAAGATGGTGTTTGCAGGGACGGATGGATGCCTGAAGCTTTGGGACATGGAGAGTGCAAATGTGATACGAACGTACATAGGTCATGTGAACAATAGATGCTTTGTTGTGTTATCCGTGTGAAGGAATGGAGACCAACTTTGTTGGCCAGTCTAGGCCCGTTTAACCTTATTAAAGATTGATAATCAATCTACCGATAATAAACAGGGACATGGGAGCCCAACCTAGATCATTCGAGTTTTTTTATTCTTATTTTTTTATTGGAATTGTATAACATTTGAAATCCATCAAATCAGGCCTTACCTCTATTGGTCTTGGAACCAGAGAACAAAGCCCAAGCTCAAGAAAATAAAATTTTGGCGAAAAGCTTTCCTTCTAAATTACCAATTAAGAAGGAAATTAAAGGTTTATCGATTTACAAAATTTTCAGTAAATAAAGAAAATGAAACATAAAATTTATAGGAGGGATGATGAAGCTAAAAACCAAATAATAGTTTTTTTTTTATTATTATTGATATGCATGCATGCTTGCCTTTTATTGGTCATATGATGAACAGAGTAGCATCATACATGTAGGGAAAGACTTAGTAGGATTCTAGCATGGGTAGAAACAATGGCATCCGTAATGGAGATCATGTCCTGGCATTAACCCAATACAGTCTCCATGTTCACCATTCTTATACTTTTGGATGCACTTATCTTGACAATCTTGTGGATCGCATTTATCGGGATACAATATTTCCTAGCACCGCCCCTTCTGCTACGCATTTTTTTTCGCTAAAGGGTCATGTATATTAAGAGAAAAGGGAAAAAAGTAGAAACTGTACAAAGAAGATCCATAAAAAAGAGGATCCAAAGAAAAACAAAAAACCAGAAATCACCCCACCTAGAACCCACCCCCACCTACGGCATTGCCATCAGCGGAAAGATAGGTGCTAGGCCAAAAAACAGAAAATGAAAACTAATAAAATCTGAATCGCGATCTGCCCATCGCATCCTCAGCCATGAAGTCAAGCACCTCAGGAGGCCATGCCACCACTGATGTAGATGCTTCCTTCTTAGCAGCCATCTGCGCCAGGAAATCTGCTATAGGGTTTGCCTCTCGATAACAATGAGTGATTTTCCATCTTATACCACTGAGATAAGAAATAAGGGAATACCACCTTTGCCAAACAAACCACGGGACCCAACCCCTTTGAAACATGAGCACCACAGCGCCCGAATCACATTAAATCCACAGAGATGCACAATTCAGCTCTCTTGCTCTCTCAATTCCTTCAATTAAAGCTTGAAATTCAGCATGGAAATTTGAAGCTATTCCTAAATAGGAGCTATAAATCGCTACAATCTGGCACTTGCTGTCCCTTATAATGCCACCTGCTCCAGCATTCCCTGGATTACCCAAGGACGAGCCATCACAATTTAGCTTCCACCATCCATCCATCGGAGGCAGCCAGAAAATTTCTTGCACCCCTTTAATCTTCCTTCTTGGCACCTCTATATTAAGCTTCAAGCATCTCTCAGAATCTAGTCGAGATTTTATTCTGTCATTTTTTCCTGGGCCACGTCTTCTAATCTCCTCCATTATTGTATGAAAGACTTGACCATAAGATCGATGGAGACCCCTAAATCTTCTAGAATTCCTTTCCATCCAAATAAAGTATGGAACAAGAATCAAACCAGCCATCCACATTTGAGACAATCCAATGGATTTGGATTTTTGAGTCCACCATGAAACATGCGCTAAAAAATCATCCCCCTGATAGGACCAATGAAAACCAAAGACTTCAGCAAACGCCCTCCAAATGTAGACAGCTCCATCACATTTCACGAACAAGTGATTTATAGACTCCTCAGCCTTATTGCACACCTCACACCTAGAAGGGAGCGGCACTCCTTTTCTTTTTACCTTGTCATCACAAGGAAGCTTTCCATGTATAAGTCTCCAGCCAAAAACTGATTGGCGGGGGATCAAAACCGAGCTCCACACCATTTTTGCCCAGCCCACTTTAGGAGAAACCTTTCTCAATGCTTCCCAGGCCGATTTAGTGGAGAAAGCTCCTAAGGAGGATAGAGACCAGCAGCATTGGTCTTTCTGACCCTGTGGCAAAGATATATTCCCTATAGCTTTGAATATATCTTTTAAAAATTCAGACTGAATAGGGGGAAAACACCACTTACCATCTTCAATAAAATCTACCACTCTGCAATTGCTATAAGAAAAATGAGACAAAGGGAGGGGGGAGAGCTCAGCAATAGACAAAGGACCTATCCATCGATCCTTCCAAAAAAATATGTCCTCACCTGTACCCACCATCCACCGCTCAGATAGAGATACAAAATTTCACATCTTCGCAATTCCTTTAAACACTGAAGATGCTCTATAACCCTTCTTGAGGTCTCCACCTTCATTCACAAATCTAGCCCGCAAAAAGGAACTAAAAGCAGATCCTTCATGCTTCATTTGCCACACAAGTTTGCTAATCACTGCACAGTTGACATCCCTCAATCGCCTGATACCTAAACCCCCTTCCTCCTTAGGTCGGCATATCTCTTCCCATTTCACAGTGATTTTCTTCACTGTGGAAATATCCCCAGACCATAGGAAATTCCTAATCCAGCGTTCCACCGTTTTAATCACCGATTCAGGCCACCAATAAATGGAAAAATTATGAATAGGCATACCTAAGATCACAGACCGAATGAGCTCTGCACGACCAGCCATTGAAAGGAGTTTGCCTTGCCATCCCTGTAATCGAGATTTAATTTTATCCATAAGAGGAAGCATCCTATCCTTCTTGACAGCGCCCTTGAAGATCTCAACCCCAAGGTACCTCGTCGGAAGAGAGCAAATTGGGATACCCAGCAGATCAGAAATATACCTCTTCCTGTGAGGGGCGACTTTGCCAAAAAAAACCTTACTCTTCTCCAAGCTTATTTTTTGGCCAGAAAATTCTTGGTAATTAATCAGGAATTCTCTCAGACATCTAACATGTTTTGCTCCTGCGTTCATGAAGATAAAAATATCATCCGCGAAAAGCAGATGACTGGGGACAGTAGCACCTCTAGGACCAGGGAGCGCCTTCAGTTTTCCTTCCTTTAATAGACCATTTAGACCCCTGCACAACACTTCTTCTGCCAAAATAAAAAGCATAGGAGATAGCGGATCCCCTTGTCGCAAACCTTTCTCAACTCCAAAGAAACCCACCGGACCACCATTCAATAAAACTGAAATTCTAGAAGAAACCAAAATTTCATGAATCCAAGCTAACCACACATCCGAAAAGCCAAATTTTTTCAAGACCGCAAAAAGAAAATCCCATGACAATGTGTCATAGGCTTTCTGCACGTCAATCTTAATACCCATGCCACCCCCTCTGACAGATGTATGTAATAAATTAGCAAGCTCAGAGGCTAATCCAATATTAGATGAAATAATCTTACCTTTCTGGAACGCCCCTTGCTCATCTGACACCAATCGAGGAAGAAGGCAAGATAACCTCTCAGCCATGATCTTTGATAGGACTTTACAGAAAAAGTTTGCCATGCAGATGGGGCGAAATTTATCCAGAGAGACCGCTCCCTCCACCTTTGGAATTAGCGTCACAAAACTGTTATTTACCCCATTCGGAAGCTTCCCACCACGGAAGAAAGCAATCACAGCCCCACAAAAATCGTCACCCACTATCTCCCAACACTGTTTAAAGAAAGCACCTGGGAACCCATCAGGGCCAGGAGAGCTATCTGGATCCAACCCCCATACCACCTTCTTAATCTCTTCTCTGGCAGGAATAGCTTCTAATATGGAAGAGTCCTCCCTATTCACCTCATTAGGAATCACCTGCAACAGCTCCATATGATCTATGCAATGGTCCGCTTTATGAAAATTTTCAAAAAAAAGTGACACATATTCTGCCATCTGCAGCGGCTCAGAGACCATTGTACCATCTTGTTTTTTCAAAGCACGAATGCTGTTTTTTATACATCGCACCTTAACCGATAGATGAAAAAATTTTGAGTTACGGTCTCCAAGTTTCGCCCAATTGCAGCGAGCTTTTTCAGCCCAAAGTTTTTCGTGCATCTCCACTGCTTTCAAGAGCTTAGATTTCGCCTCTGCTTCTCTGGAGTATAACTCATCAGACATCCCTATCTGGTCAATAGTTCGCTGGACTTCCTCCACTTCTGCAGTAGCATCTGTAAGAGCTACATCCAAGTTAGGGAAAGTCTGTCTTGCCCACCCTTTTAGAGCACTCTTAACCGCCCTTAATTTATATGCCAGCCTGCCAATGGGACCACCCCTAACCTCCCTAGACCACACATCCCTCACCAGGTCCACAAAGGATTCCTCTTCCATCCAAAAACGATGAAGTCTGAACGGGGCATTTCGAGGCTTAGGAATCGCTGCTGAGGAAAAAAGGATTGGAGCATGATCTGAAATTGATCTATGGAGCACCTTCTGACCACAATCACCAAAAACGTCCAACCATTGAGCATTGAAAAAACTTCTGTCAAGCCTTGCCGCCACATGTCCTCTACATCTATTGTTTGTCCAGGTAAAATTGGATCCTTGGGAAGGAGAGCTAATCAAATCACAAGCATCCACCATGGCCTGGAACTCTGCCGCGGCACCCACATTGAATCTACCAGGACCCCTCTTCTCATGGGAATATAATGTGGCATTAAAGTCCCCCAAAACAACCCATGGACAGGACAGGGCAGCCACAATGCCCATCTCCACCCAAAGATTCCTACGCTCTGCCCTGAAACACGAAGCATGAATCACAGAAACCACAACCTGCTGACCATTCCATTGCATAGAAACTGAAATCATCTGCTCTGAGGACTGAACCACCACAGGCCTCGCAAGAGAATTTTTCCAGACTACCCAGAGGTTTGGCACTTTATCAAGACGGGAGTTATGGATAAATTCAGACATGAATCCCAGTCGATTAAAAAAATGAGCAGGGAAAGAAAAAGAATCCACCATGGGCTCTGCAATACACACCACATCAGGGGAGTGATCACGAAGAAAAATATGCAACGCTCTAGAAGCCGCTGCCTTTCGAACACCTCGGATATTCCAATAGAAAATCCGCATAATTAAAAAGATGTTCCATCAGACTTGTCCGACCTCAAGGTCTGACCACCACCTTTCTTTTTCTTTTTCTTTTTCTCCCCTGCGTCAATTCCTTTCTCAATCATCTCTGCTGCCTTGTCGACCACTTGAACTCCCATCCGAGCAATCTCCTTCCTGCTCAAAGGGAGCTGCAATGGGGCAGTATACTCCCTATTCATCACTGCACGACCCCCCCTGCCGGTCAGACCTCCTCGAGAACTACCTAGGGACACCCCTGTCCTTTTGTGACGAGCAGAAGACCTCACCCCACCCTGAGAGGAGGATGCAATAGCCTTGCTCACCTGCTGCTGAAGCTCCAACGGTCCAGTGATTAAAACTGAACCCAACTGGTTCGGTTCTCCTTCCTTAACCATATCCCGGTCTGATTCCTGCCCAGATTCAGAGGAAGACTCCTCATCAGACCGGCCCACCTCATCATCAGAAAATAACGCCTCCTTATCTGAATCAGAAGATTCAGACTGTATTTCCTCACTATCATGAGCTTCCTTATTTAAAATCTCCCCCTCCTTAGCCGTTTCCAGATTTTCCAAAATAGGAATAATTGAATTGTGAGATGGAGAAATCAAATCAATTAAAATCTCACCTTCTTCCACATTTGGTAACTGAGGCAGAGAATTAAGAGGAAAACAAGATCCCGCCAGTACTCCATCAGTGTTCACACGTTTTGAATTTGAAATCACAAGATCGTGATCCCTTCTTTCCAAAGAAGTGTTGATGCAAACCGGTGAGTTACTCGTTCCCGAGTTGACTCTGTCTTCTTCATACACCGCCCCTGGTATCTCTGCATTGGCTCGAGCATTCTGCCGCTCGTCATAGGCCTTCTTTTCACGGCAGGCGTGAACTTGGTGCCCCAGTTTTTTGCAGAAACCGCATTTGCCCAATGAATCCTCGTATATCAACTGCTGCTTGAACCAGAACAAAATTTGAGTCCCAGGCTGTTTGCGTTCCACTTGGATTTCCTCCAGCCTTGGAACCCCCACTTCCATCTCCACTAGAACACGAGCATAATTTCCGTATATAACGCTCTTGGTGCGTTGATCGAGACCAACTGGCTTCCCTACTGCCTTGGCCATTGTCAATAATACCTTTTCATGCCAATATTCCAGAGGAAGATCTGGAAATCGCACCCAAACCAGGACCTTATTGATCAATTTTTCATGGATGCTAAAATCTGGACGCCATCTTTGAAACCGAACGAGTTGACCTCCAATCTTCACAGGGCTTCGCTTCCACATCTGGGCCATGTCATGCTCAGACTCAAATTGGAAGATCGTGAAGCCCTTACCCATGGGTATCATCTTCACTTTACCTTTCAGTTTCCAAGAGTCACGGGCTTCTCTGCGAACATCATCCAGGGAAAGAAAACGAAAATTGATTCTGCCAATCAGGGCAAATCGATATTTTAGTAATCTATCCTCGTAAGCCTCCTGGGGAATGATCACCTTGGTCGAATTCCCTGCATGAACAGGGTCGGGCAGTTCATCCACCATCGGTGTGTTTGAGCCTACCACATTCGCATAAGATTTGTGTGGTATTTGATCAGTTGAGACGGTCACTTTTGCAGAAGCTTCGGTATCAGAACCAACAATGGAGGCGAAGGATTTATTTGCAGCAGCAGAAGGCTCCTTTCCTCCATCCAAAACCGCCTTCTCCATTGGAGGATGAGCCTTCCAAAAGTCTGTTAACCGGAGTTGCCTTCCCCTATCCGGCGGGAAGCCACCTCCTGGACCATCCCCTGTGACTGTGAAAGGGCTCTCAGACATCTTCTCAGCGGTGAGCGGTGACCATCCCCTTCTGCTACGCATATTACCACTGATGATGCAACTACAAACAACTCTCATGAAATATCAATATCAGAAAAATAAACATTTTTCAATTGTTCATCAGATCATCAACACAAAATAATGAAGTTAAGCCTATCATTGCATCGCAAATCATAGAGAGAATACTTAGAACGAACCTGAGAAGACAAGAATAGCAAGGATGAGGAAGGAGGTATGAGAAATCTTAGCCATTACTTCCTAAATCTCCGACAGTACATATAAGCTAATAATTCTCACTCTGATGTTGAGTGCTTGTTGTTTTTCAGCTTATAGTGAGTGCATGGTATCTATAGAGAAATTTTTGGAGCTCCTAAGATGATTTCCTTTCTTAGAATGTAGATATATGGTGGTAGGTAAATACCCATATTTGGGTGCCTTAATTAGGTTTGAATAGAGAAATTAATCTTATTTTGCTAAATGAGGCGAGATCCTCCTCTGCAGCATTCATCAGATTGTCGGCAGTCACTTGGGATGTGTGCCCATAGCTGTCTATAGTGATTTCATTTCTACAACCAATTGGCAGCACGCATCCCAAGTGCTCCTAGCCATCCGATGCACATTGGAGGAGTTGGCACTTAGGAGAGGATATCGCTCCAAAGATTTGAGTAGGGTGTCAATCAGTGGGTTTCGATCGGTTTTGGTTTGGTTTCGGTATGAGAATGAGTGGAACCAAAAAATGAACCAATAAGGGTACGCGCATCGGTTTCTATTTATCATATAAATATATTCAGAAGTACGAAAAAAGAGGTTTTTTCTATTAATTTTGTCTTAGGATTGGTTTTTAATCTTTTTGATCCATTTTTTAAGTTTAGTTTGGTCTCGATACGGTCCTGTTTGATTTCGATCTCACAAAGCCCCAACCTGAAACATGATTCAATAAGTTCACATCGGTTCTGTTTTAGTTTCATCAGTTTGAGCTGAGTTTTGATACCCTTAGATTTGAGGGTCTTGGATTATGATTTTTCATTTATATATATATATATATATATATATATGTTTATATATATATATATATAGAGAGAGAGAGAGAGAGTACATATCACTCCCCTCTCCTGGATTATGGCGAAATATCAATTTGACCCCACAGAGAGAGAGAGAGAGAGTACATATCACTCCCTTTTCAAAAATATCACTCATCTCCCCTATAACTAAAGTATTCTATCTAACGACTTCAACAGTTAGAAATCGTTATTAAGTCAGCTGATTTTTTCATAATGCCCAAAATACACCTTATTTGTGAAATGTCCAAGAGACCCTTCATTTGTTTCCCATTCGTCCCCTCTTCTCTCTCTCTCTCTGTCTTTCTCTCTCTCTCATTCTGCAATGACAGCTGCTCTAATCAGAACAGTTCGTCACCGGTTCACGGTTCACTGAAGGTCTCTGTCTCTGGCTCAGGCAAGGATTTCGTTAACTCGTTAGTGTTCTCCGGCAAAAACAAGAAGTCGTCACCGTTGTCGTCGTCGACGCTGCCGCTGCATTTGGAGATCAAGGACAAGAGGACTATCCGGCGTGCGATTTTGGAGGCTAACGTTTTATGTCCAGTAAAGAAAATTTCCGGTAGGTTTTCTAAGTTATCAGGTGTCGGATCTTGCTCTTTCCAGGTAATATTCTTGAGGAGGAGGAGGAGGATGAGGAGGAGGAAGACATCTGCTATCGTGATGTGGATCACTGTGGAATGTCGTGGAACGTATTTGTGATGGAAAAATCTAACTTCGTCGGTGGCAAAGGAATGAAGGTCGGCGGCGCCAGAGGTAGTACCGATCAGAAGAAAATCAGTGATTATTATAAAACTATGTTGAAATCTAACCCTGGAGATCCACTTTTGTTAAGGAACTACGGTCAACACTTACATCAGGTACTGCGAATTCCAGTATTTTGATCTTAAATTGATCAAAATTTGAACTTCGATTTCAGTTTTTCTTTGCATTGATGTGTTGACTGCGGATGAAAATCGTCTGCAATTCCGATCTCGTACAATTCCGTGAAATACCCCCTTTAGGGGGTGACACGTGTATTGATACCAATGCAATGGTCCAGATCTGATTTAAATGACTTAAGGTTTTATTACTTGTATCAGATCTGGACCATTGTATTGATATCAATACACGTGTCACCCCCTAAAAGGGGTATTTCACGGAATTGTACGAGATCGGAATTGCAGACGATTTCAACCCGTTGACTGCTCTGTTTCGATAGGTAGAGAAAGATGCAGTGAGAGCTGAAGAGTACTATGGAAGAGCAATTTAGCGAATCTAAGGATACGGGGAAGTGTTGTCTCTGTACAAGAAATTGATTTGAGAAAGCCAAAGAAATGAAGACAGAGCCAACGCTTACTTTAAACAAGCCGTACAAGCTTCTTCTCCTGCTTCGTTTCAGCGACAAATTTTAGTAACCAAATGTGTTTCAGCGACAGAGGGGAAGGGGAGAAGAATGGGGAACAAATGAAGGGTCTCTTGGACATTTCACAAGTAGGAGGTATTTTGGGCATTATGGAAAAAAATCAGCTGACTTAACAGTGATTTCTAACGGTTGCAGTCGTTAGATAGAATATTTTAGTTGTTGGGGAAGTGAGTGATATAAAAGCATGTATTCATGTTTCATAACTAATCTTTTTTTTCGACTACTTTACCCTTCTTATTTATTTTAATACATTATCTTCTTTATTATAACTTTTTTTTTTTTTTGGTATCCATTGTTTTCTATTTTTAATGACTAAAATTTTTCTAAAAAATTGTTTCTTTTATTATCTCAAATTCTCATGCAACCTTCTATAAAATAAAATAGAGATCTCACGCTTCTTCTCTCTCCTTCTATATATTTTTTTGGTATCATTTGTTTTCTCATTTTAATGACTAAATATTTTTCTAAAACAATAGTTTCTTTTATTATCTTAAATTCTCACCCAACCTTCTATAAAATAAAACAGAGATCTCACGTTTCTTCTCTCTCATTCTATATATATATTTTTTGGTATCCTTTGTTTTCTCTTTTCAATGACTAAATAAATATTTTTCTAAAACAATAATTTCTTTTATTATCTGAAATTCTCATGCAACCTTCTATAAAATAAAATAGAGATCTCACATTTTTTATCTCTCCTTCTATAAGAAAAATCATTTTTCCCTATAGGTAAATCTTTTCCTGCTCCTCTCTCTCTCTCTCTCTCTCTCTCTCTCTCTCTCTCTCTCTCTCTCTAATGTTTCCTTCTTTCTCTAATTTTTTCTAAAATATATTTTATTTACTTTGAAAATTCAGTTACTCCCTTGCTCCCTCTGGACCCTAACCTTTTATTTCTCTTAGAATAGTGTGAAGAGAAAACAGCTCATCTCTCCAACTCTTCATCACTCTCCCTTTTTTGATGGCAGCGTCGCCAGTAGGTAATAAATTACTAACCCTCTCTCTTTTAGATTATTTTTCTCCTCTTTTTCTTAGACTGCAAATCAATCCTCATTTTCACTGCTTCCACCCTCTCTCTTCTCTTTTCCTTCTCTTTGAGGGAAACACAAGTAAAAAAAGAAGAGGAATTTAACAGGCTTGCAAGGAACCCTAACTCCTGTAAACAGTTACCTCTCTCTCTAGCAATGGATTTTTTTTCCTGCAATTTTCCTCCAAGAGGGAAATCAGGTCGTTCTTGCTCCATGGTGCTATTAAAGGTCGATGTGGAACTCACCATTGTTGGGGTAAGACCTATCTCTCTGTTTTTTCTCTATTATGAGTCTTCTTCACCTTTGCTTAACTTTTTTTTCTCTATTAGCAGATTATGAGTTATGTTTCTCTCTCGCTTACTCATTTCTTTCACTTTCATTTTTATTTTTATTTTTTAATTTCCAGGAGAAGCTGTTTTGTTTTGAGAATCTCTCTCGGAATTCATGTCGGAATGCACTAGAATTTCTATCTCTAAACCTTAAGTCAACTCTTTTTTTTTTCCTTTAAGTTCTTAAGGATAATCCTTATGTTTAAAATGTGTTTCATTTGGCTGAAGTGTTCACTAATCCTTATGAAAAGTGCCATCTGGCTGAAGTGTGTTGATTAAACTGAAGGAAAATTTATGTACTGAAGTGTAGGTTTGTCGGAACTCTTTACTTCGAGGTGGATGCTAATTTTGTATTCTCTAAGTGGGAAATTTTACTTGATCATCAACAATTGGCTTCAGGTTGCTGCACTTTGCAACTTGTGTGAGGCTTCTGGATCATAGAAATAGTTGAGAAGTTGATGAAATTTAAAACATAATAATAATTTCTAAATTGTAATAAGGATCTTACCAATACACTATGAACCATTTTAATCTAAAAGAGGGGAAACGACATACCGTTCACCTTCAATGGCGTATTATTTTCAGCGGAGCTTGATGCAACCATTGATGTCGTCCTTGCACGAATGAGCAACCTTCTTCTTCTTCTTTGAGGTAGGTTTCTTGTGATACCCTACTTCTTAAACCCGGTCTGATTACACGGTTGACCCGGTTTAACCATGCAGGACCCGAACCGGAGAGAGTTAAAGCGGGTTCCTTATGGACTATGATGGCAAGGGTGACCTTAAACACCGGCTGGCCCGACAAGTCCGAGCTAGTGCCAGAAGAGACGGGTGTACCCAAGCCGTGTACATGCACCTATCACAAGGCCATGTACGAATAAAGCAGGTATGTAGCTGTATTTTAAAGCACATACGTATATTACATCTTATGCCAAGAGTGAGATTCGTGCCGAGGGCCAAATTCTGTCAAAATCCCACTTGTTGGCCAAGTTTTGGCCCTCAGGTGGGCGGACAGGTGGGCGCATCCACCCACCTGAGTGACCCACTCATGTGATTACTTAGTATTTTAGGAGGTATAAATAGCATTTAAGTTTTCCTTTTTCTTTTCTCATTTATGACACTCGTACGTTGGTGAGAAGAGTAAAGAGGAGAGAGAAAAGAAATGAAAGAAGAAGAGAAGAGAAGGAAGAGGAAGAAGAGATGGATTTCAACGGCACCGAGGCTTGATCTTCCCATTCCGAGGCCGGAAGAGTGATCTCCAACACTAGATCTACGTTTAGAGGTGAGCAAAGGCTGGGTTCCTTAAACTTTCACCATACCTAAGTAAAACCATTGATTTGGGTAGGGTTTCTTGAGATCTTGTAAATCCCCCTTGAGATGATAAATCTAAGGTTTAATAGATGATCTATGTGTTGATTTTGAAGGATTTGAAGAAGGATTTACAAGGTTGGAGAAGCATTGTTGATTTGAAGTGAGTTTGGGGTTTTGAAGGAGTTCTTGAGCAAAGAAGGTAAGATGGCTTTCCATTCCTTAAATCTAACCTAGATCTAGGTTAGATCCATCTTATGAGACCTTGAATGGGTGAAGAATGGGTTTGGAAAAGCCCCATTTGAATGCCCAAAGGTTGGGGGAAGTTTAGGAAGAAACAGCAGTTTCCCGCCAAGACCGGTGGACCATTTGGCCCACCTGTGGGCACCCGCCTGTTGAGAGGGCAGGACCCTCGGGCCCAACCGGTAGGCCGACCGACAGGCCACCCTGCCCGTCGGTCTTAGCAGGACCCTCGGGCCCAATCGGTGGGTCAGACCGATGGGCCGATCGGTGGGCCGACCTACCCGTCGGTCTAGACCGGTGGGTCTGACTGGTGGGTCAGATAGGTGGGCTGTCCGACCCACCCGAGAGGCTCCGAATGTGATTTTTACGTCCGATTGGACCCAAAACGGACGTGTGACCTTCTTTTAGGATTCTAAACATGATCTTGTCATTGGATCGTGTTAATCTTGATCCCAAAGTGGTGAAATACTAACCCCGCTCACTCATGATAGGTTCGTCAAATCTCACGCTTCTCGCACCGGATCTCACCCGTACCGAGCGTGAGTCCTTGTACATCTAGGTAAGTGGGGAGAGGACATTTGGCCTTGTTTCAAGGCATTGTTTGGCATTCATTTAATCATATTTAGTCTAGCCATGTCATCATGAAAATGCTATGTAGATTAGTCATCCTCACATTATTATGCATGGGTGTTGTGTTTATTTTCTAAATGCCAAGTGATGTTATGCTTATGTGATGAATGTTGACATCATTGTGCATGATGCATTAATAGACTAGATGCCGTAGTCGGCTTGGAAACAAGTGCATTGGTGGCCCGTGGTATAGGACGCGGTGGCACTATGTAATCGTACTATTGTCATATACGAGCATGCGGTTTAGGATTATCATCTTCCCGTGCTACGACCCTTCCCAACAGGGGTTAATGTGTTAGTTTACCATTTGGGGGGAAGCAGTGGTCGCGGTTGTCGGGTCACTGTGGCGATTAGACATTACGCCCGGCTGGTCATTAGGACAGTCGGTAACCCCGGTGGTATATTCAAGAGGGCCAATCGTACTGCTTTTAAATTGCTGGAGTCAGCACCTTTAATTTCTGTCATTTATTTTAAGTTGAGAGCCGGTGGTCAGCATGTTTTACTTTTTCGAGTACTCACGGTGGGCCTTCTTCGACAGCCCTATGGGCGTATTGTGGGATGGAGTTCGTGGCTCATACCTGGAGTATACGCGCACTGTGGTTGTAGTAGCACTAAACCAAAGACTTAGTAATGTTGCTTAGGTGGATGTGATTAAAAATGTATTGCATAGCATATAGTGCATATGATTGTGATTTGTTGTGTGGACTACTGTGTGGTCCATCTTTCCACTTACTGAGCTAGTGAGCTCATCCCACGTGTGCACCTCTTTTAGATGATTTTGCAAGTCATCCATCTGAAGAGCACGGGTCGAGTCCCACAGTTGAGTTCCATGAAGAGGATTGGTGGGCCCCTGAGGAGTTAGAGCACGGCACTGATTGCTCGTGCAAGAGTTGTGCTGCGGTACCGCAGTTCTAATACCGAGCTGAGCTCCACTTTTGATGCCGAGCTGAGCTCTACCTTTGATACCGAGCTGAGCTCTAAGCTTTGATACCGAGCCGAGCTCTAAGCTTTGATACCGAGCCGAGTTGTGATTTTTGATGATTCCTTTTGTGTACTTGATATGTGAATTGTACTCTTATTGTGTAAATATCATGCCTTCGGACTCACATGTATTAAACTATTGTATCACAATTCGGGTATCAAGTATTATGGGAATATTCACAGGTAAACCAAGTCTTCCGCTGAACTGATGAACTCTTTCTTAGATGTGTGTATGTTGTGGTGGAATACTGTATCAAATGATCCTGGCAGGTTTGGGTTAACCGGTGTTAACCCGGTCACTGGCCCAGTTCTGTGTGAACGGGGTGTGACAACGGTGGTATCAGAGCATGATGCTCTGCTCCACTCATAGCATACCGTTTAGAATCCCGTAGAATCTATAATAGGAAAATGGGATTGGGTTAATGTAAAAGCTTTAAAGAGTTAAAAGCCAAAGAAAGAAAGGAATAAAAAATGGTTGTATTTAGATATTGCATTCATGGCATGCGTGAGAGGAAATAAAAGTTAAATTAATTGGTGTCATAACCCATCGAGTACAAGTTTGACCAAATTTCGGCAGCATAACGGCGCAAAATGAGATTTTCAAAAATTTTCACACAACCACCTGATAAACAACAGATATATATATATATATATCAATGATCCAAAAATTGACAAAAGACACCACAATTAAACTACACCAGTATTCAAACATACAATTTCACCACACACCACTGTCAAAACACATCATCCCACAAATAAGTCTAGTTACAGAGCAAGTACAAAGAATGAGAAAAGAAAGAAAAAATACAATAGGATGGACAACATGGAACAGGTGAGACGCTAGTGTGGACGAGCTAAGTCTTCACTGATCATCGCTGTCGTCATCGTCCACTATTACTACGTTCGCCGGAGGTCTAGAGTTGACGTTGAGTCGATGGTCGTAGTAGTCAAACCTCGAGTTCACCAGCCGTACCTCCCTCCGAAGTCGGCCAAAATCTGTTGAGATGGCATTGGCCGTGGTATCCAAGTCTTGACCCAGTCTGAGGAAGGAATCCTCTAAGGTAGCCTGCCTCTCCAGGATGCGTTCCTCCCTGGAAGCACTCTCGTCCAGTCTTCTTAGCAGCTAATCTTGGCCATCCTTCAAAGCCCTCATAGTGGACATCATGCCCTCAAAATCATATGCACCACTCTCAGGTGGTGGGGCTCTATGCTGTGGGCCTGTGGCTCTGGTGAAGCCAGGATCAGTACCTCTCGACTCCTGAGGCACCTCCTCAAGGATGTCCTCCTCCACCAAATCATCCTCCTCATCCTGAGGAACATAGTCCTCATCCTCGTCGCTAGACTCCTCCTCCATGGGAACATCCTCCATAGGGGCAGCCCTCCTATCCCTACCTCTCTGAGCTCCTGCTCTCTAAGGTACATCCATAAGGGTGTGGAGACCCATCCTCAAGAGGTTTCCCCTGTCGAACTTGTCCGCAGGAGTCTTCCCCTCCTCACCACTCAAGTCCACTCCGAAGAACTCAAAGATCCTAGTGAGGATCCTGCCATATGAGAATCCTCCATCCTCGGGGTGAGAAGTGTGGTGCTCCATGGTCTTGAGGATGACGTAGGGTAAGCACAAGTGCTCGTCACCTCCCTCTAAAGCCTTATAGATGAAGAAGGCTATAAAGGCTGCCATGAAGCCCACCTGGTTCCGGTGACCTCCTCTGGGGAGCAAGTTGAACTGGACCAATCGGGCAAATACACGAACCTCCGGGAAAAAGGATGTCTCGGACTCCGAACGTGCACTGCTGCCACAGATGGTCTCGTAGATGTAGTCCGGTGTCTCCAAACTCATGAACGGACCAAGGGGCTTACTCCTGGAAGGACTGTAGTAACGGTGCCCAGCTGAGGAGATACCCAAAATGCTGGCCAGGGTGTCCATGGTCAGATGTATGTCCACCCCCTTCACCATACTGATTATAGCATACTCCCAGTACTGGTGGGAAACCTCCAGGTTGCAGTAGAATCTACGGACCAACTACTCGTAGCACGGACGGTCTACATGGAAGATAGACTGCCAGCCCAATGCTGTGAACCTCTCCTGAAGCTGAATCTTGTGGAAGGCGCCCACTACCACAGTCTTCTCCATCATTACTGACCTCTTCAGGAAGGCCGACCAGTTGGCTACTGCCTCTTAACTGTGGAAGAGTTCCTTGTCGTAGTCAGAATGATCAGTGGGGGCAGGTCCGGGTCGCCTTGTGCAGGGGGCTGGAGAACTAGTCCCCACACTCTTCCGCTTAGAAGCAGTGGTCTTACACCGAGTGCCAGAGGATGCGGGCTCCTTGCCTTTGCGAGATGACATTCTGGCAAGAAAAAAAAGAGGAAAGAAGGGTAAGTGACAAAACAGAAATCATGGAAAGAAATAGAATGTGACAAAATGTGACAAGTGAGAAATGATAAAAAGTCTATGAATGAAATGCCTGGCTAGTGACAAGACAGAGACTATGGCAAAACAGCAATGTGACAGAAAGGGGCAAGTAAAGCATGGCAAGTAGAGAATGATAGAAAAGGAAAACCCCAATTCTCACTGTGCAAGTTCAATCTAAGGAAGAAAAATGGAAAGACTCACAATAGAGTGAAGCATGAAGCTTACATGCTCATGGATGAAATGCCGTCATTCTACAATCAAGAACATGCAAAAACATATGCCAATGTACTATTGAGGTCCACAAATGCCAAAGGATGTAAACAAAAAAATCAAAGAAAACCTAACACAAAAGATGGATTTTCATGGGAAGATATGGGGATTTCAAGCATAAGGGACTTTCTATGATTTCTATAGCATGTAAAGTACAAATCAAGCATAATGCATTGCATTTGAGTCATTAATTGGGGAAAAAGAGCAGGAATTGAAAAAATCCCCAAATTTGAGAAAACTAGGGCACGGTTGGGGTTTTTCTCAAAAATGGAGAAGTAAATCCTAGAACTAGAAATAAATTACAAGAGGAACATCACATTCATATGAAATCACTATTCTATGGAAAGAAACATGGAAAGGAAGTGAGATTTAAGACAACTCATGAGTTTCTACCCCAAATTGCAAGTTCTGAGAAGAAATGAGGAAGAAAACTTACTTGTAAGTGGAGGGTTGAATCTTCTCAAAAGTGCCGGGTCGTTGAGTGGGATCGCTAGTGGAAGCGTCAAGATGCTCTCCAAAATCGCCTGGGAGAGAGAGAGAGAGAGAGAGGAAAATGAAAGAAATAAGGGAAAACAGAGCATAAAAAGGCCTTGTTCGAGTTTTTCGCTCGGTCAGGACCGGCGGGCCAGACCGACGGGCCAACCTACCCGCCGGTGTCACCCCGCCGATTGAAGTTTTGGACCGGCAGGCCGACCGACTGGCCAACCTGCCCGCCGGTGTCACCCGACGGTTGAGAGAAAACTTGAAAAAGAAAAAAAAAAGAAAAAAATGGGATTATTATTATTATTATTAATATAATTATTATGATTATTGTTATTATTCTTATAATAATATGCTATGGTCAAGTGGGACCATTGACATACTGGTTGGAGCACTAGCCCTGTATTTTGGAATTAAGTTGCGGTTAGTTGCAGACTATCATACACTATAATACCCTATGTGTTGGCATATAATTGTGTGCCGATATCAATTCTATGGTGTTTAACCAATGTGATGTATGATATGTTCCAGGTACAGGGATACGATGGTACGTACTAGATCCGGTAGCAATGCACGAGGTACCCCGTGTGGTCCTCGTCCGGTCGGTCGACCCCCGAATCCCAGGAGGTCCCGCTCTGTGGGGCAAACCTCACTTCCACCACCTCTAGAGACCTTTGGTCAAGGTGGGGCACATGGGGACCCACATATGACTACCCTTCCGGACCCTCCACCGGTTATTACTCTGGGGGATGTTGCTGCCATAATTCAGCAGTCACAACAGGCTTTCCAGTAACAAATGCTTCAGTAACGGCAACATTTATGACTGCTATTCAGCAACAATTGGACCTTTCTTAATCAGGTCAACCTCCCTGGATACTTACTCCACAGGACCCGCCTGTAGGGTCTGGTACGGGGCCACAAGTGGGAGGTACACCTCCAATTCCGCCATTCAGTATTCCTCCGTATGGGGTGCCCCCTCCATACTCTTACTATCCGGCTTATGCTCTTAATTATCCATCGATGAATAATACATCAAAGGTAGTGGAGTCATTCAAGAGGAACTTGCCACTTGTATTCTCTAAGGTGGGGAGTGATCCTCTAAAGCCAGACTAGTGGATCCAGAAGCTAGAGAAAATATTTGAGGTGATTGAGTGCACAGATGCACAGAAACTCATTTGTGCCGGGTTGCAACTCAAGAAGGAGGCCAACTCTTGGTGGCAAGCCTCCAAGCCCATACTGTTGGCCACCCATCCAGAACCCACCTGGGAACAGTTCAAGGAGTTGTTCTTGGACAATCATTACCCACGCAGCTTCAGAGACCGCAAGGAGATTGAGTTTATGGCCTCAACTCAAGGAGATAAGACTATCCTTGAGTACCAACAGCAGTTTGAGAGCTTGTTCCATTTTGCCCCTAGGCATATGAGGACAGCTGAAGAGAAGGCTGCGAGATTTCTAAAGGGCCTAAAGGCATCCATTGGGTCTGTACTTGAGGTCTTAGATTTGACCGACTATGGCCAGATTGTGCAGAAGGCCAAGACCATGGAGGACAAGTAGAAGGGAGAACAATCCCTCACCCCTGGACTGTGGAAGAGAACAAATCCATTTTCGGATATGGGTAACTCCTCCAAGGCATACCGTGGGTTGTACAGTTCTGGGCCTACGTATAGGTAGCCCTATAGGCCATCTGACTACCCTCATAGACCAGCTGGTGGTTCGGGCTGCACATCTTTTTGCCCGAACACTAGTGTGGCACCTACAGTTCCAAGGCCGCCCCGACCTCCATCTTCAACGGGTTAAGTGCAGAGGGGCCCCGCCCCAGTTCCGACATCTCAGATCGATTGCTTTAACTGTCATTCCTATGGGCACTATGCAAAAGACTATCGGGTTAGACCAGCCTTGCCCTCCAGTCAGCCCTCGGCGTACCGACCTCCCTTAACTCGGGGAAGTCAACTGCAGGGAAGGATGTATGCCCTATCATTCTGAGGAAGCTAAGGCCAGCATAGAAGTGGTAGTAGGAACATTTTAAATTTAAGGATTTCCTTATGCTAAATATTGATGACCTGCTGAAATTATATGCATTGTTACAGTAGGTGTCCTACCTATATCAGGCATACCAGCCTATGTTTTATTCGATTCAGGAACTACACATTCATTCGCATCTAAGAGATTTGCTGAGAAACTTGGGATGCCACCCAAGATCCTAGACCATGGAATGATTGTTAGTATGCCTACCGGTAAAGTTACTCAGTTGAAGGAGGTGTATGGGCCGTGCCCAGTGGAAATTAGTGGGAAGAACTTTGATGCACAACTCATTAAGTTCAATATGCAAAATTTTGATGTTATACTGGGCATGGATTGGTTGTCGGCTCATCGACCTAGTGTGATGTGTGCTGAAAAGCTGATTAGGGTGACAGATGACGAGGGAAGAGAATTGGTATACCGAGCAGATAAAATGAAACGAGCTAGAAAGGTCCTTGTCTCCGCCCTTCAAGCGGTAAAATTGTTGGAGAGTGGATGTCAAGGCTACTTAGCATCGGTACTTGATGTTGATGCAATGATTACACATCTAGAAGAGGTAAAGGTGGTTAAAGAGTTTCCCAACGTCTTCTCAGATGATCTGATGCATTTACCACCTGATAGAGAGTTGGAGTTTGCCATAGATTTGACTCCTGGAGCAGTTCCAGTATCTAAGGCTCCATACAGGATGGCACCAGCTGAATTGAAGGAGTTGCAGATGCAGTTGCAAGGAATTATTGGAAAAGGGGTTTATTCGCCCAAGTGTTTCACCTTGGGGTGCCCCAGTATTATTTGTCAAGAAGAAAGATGGCAGCTTGCGTATGTGCATTGATTACCGGGAGTTGAATAAGCTAACCATTAAGAACCGGTATCCATTGCCACGCATTGATGATTTATTTGACCAATTGCAGGGTGCAAGGGTATTTTCAAAGATAGACCTTAGATCAAGCTATTATCAGCTCAAGATAAAGAGCAACGACATTCCCAAGATAGCATTCAGGACTCGGTATGGTCACTATGAGTTCCTAGTGTTATCTTTTGGGTTAACCAATGCACCGGCAGCATACATGGATTTAATGAATCGAGTATTTCACGATGTACTCGATAAATGGATAATTATTTTTATTGATGACATCTTGATCTACTCCAAGACAGAAGAGGAGCACACCCAACATTTGAGAATGGTGTTACAGAGGTTGAGAGAACAACGATTGTTTGCCAAATACAGCAAATGTGAATTTTGGCTTGAGCAAGTTGGATTCCTGGGGCACGTAGTGTCTAAGGCCGGAATCGAGGTAGATCCTGATAAGGTGAAAGCAGTAGTAGAATGGGAAAACCCCAAGAATGTCACTGAAATTAGAAACTTCTTGGGTTTGGCTGGATATTACCGGCGCTTCATTGAGAATTTTGCCCGAATCTCAGCACCAATGACTAAATATGGTTCTGATATGAAGCTTCTTCTATTATTTATTGTGCTTTTTTCTTGCTTTTTAGGTCAACGAATTAGATGGGGTGTTGATCCATTTATTTATGGATACTTCTGCAATTATTTCAGTTTTTCCTTCCTCAGGTTCTTATTTTTGTTTCCCAGTTCACATCCAAAAACCCCTACTCTCTGCAATTAAGGAGTAAACTCAAATACAGTAATTCTTCTGAAATTGGTTAGTTTGCTCACATAGGAAAACAAAACGCATACAGCAATTCCCTTTAACAGAAAAAACTCAGTTGAAGTAATGTTTGAATTGGTAAAGAGTGGCTGCTAAACAAATCCAATATATTTGTTTCATATATTTATACCAACTAAAGCAATAGTTAATAGTACTGTTTAGGCATTCACGTTTGTCATATTAGTACATCCTCTATGTTTCTAAAAGTGAACTACTGGGAAGATCCTTAAAAGTCGTAATAAACAAGATATTATTTGGAAACCATACTTTTTGTTTTCCTGAAAGTTTTGCTGGAAGATTGGTTGAATGTCATTTGGATATTGTTTTCCCCTTTTTGTAGCCTCTTGATTTTGTTTAATATAAGAGGTAACAGACTCAGATATGTGGCTTGCTTCAAATTCATAACATGCATGGTGTTGGTATTGCTTATGTAAATACCACTTCAACCAGTCTGAGGTACTTCTCTTGATGAAACTTAAATTTTTTTTTCTATTATGAATGACAAAACACATGTTTAGTACTTTATTTTCTCTAACTTAAGTAATCTAACATGTTTGTGAAATCACTAGAATGCTTCTTAAGTCTTAATCATGAAACACTAGAGCAAAACATGTGTTGTTTATCGTATTGGCAGAAAAGCTTATGTTTTGTTAGCTATGAAATATTATATTTCAGTTTGGATTCCTTCCTCTTTCTTTGTTCACGGTTTTTATTATTTAAATATGAGTCTTTAGCTCAATTGGTGGATTACTTGTGGTGTGAGAAATGGTTCTATACCTCAAGAGGATGGTGATTTGAAGCCAACAAATCCCTCATCTATGCTTTCATTTTAACCTCATTGGTATTGTCATGGTTAGATCTAGGTTTTTATTACTCTCTCCACAATCTTCCCCTCTCCAACTTTTTTTTTTTATATCTCAAACTCACCCTTTTTTCAAATCCTTTGTCTTTCACCCTAAACATATGGCTACACGTGCAGTTTTTACCAGTGTATATATATATATATATAAAAGCATCAAGTGACAAATCTTTGACTATATTATATATCACCAATTTAAGAAAATAAAATAAAAAAAAAGAATGGAAAGAAGAGATAATGAAGAAGAAAGGAAAAATTTTTATTATATTTTTATAATACTTACATGCATTTTAAAAATTAATTTCTTTGTTTGCTCTCTCTCTCTCTCTCTCACACACACACACACACACACACATACTTTCACACGATTTTGCCTCTTCTTCTTTTATTTTTTTTTTAATATTATATATTATTTTATCCACTTTCTTTTTTTCTTTTCTTTTTTTAACTAAAACTCTTTCATTCATTTTCTTACTAAAATTCTTTCTCACTTTCCTTTTTTTTCCCTAAAACTCTTTCTCTCCCTCCTACTCTCACACGATTTTGCCCATTCTTCCTTTTCTTCTTCTTTATTTTATTTTTATTTTTTAGTATCATATATTAATTTTATCCACATTTTTTTTTAACTAGAACTCTTTCTTTACTTTTCTTAGTAAAAATCTTTCTCTCTCTCCTTTTTTTTTTCCCTAAAACTGTTTCTCTCCCTTCCACTCACATGATTTTGCCCATTCTTTCTTTTTTTCAAATACCATATATTAATTTCATCCACTTTTTTTTTTTTTTTTTAAATAAAACTCTTTTCT
>NW_024870612.1:0-46598 GCF_013358625.1 Macadamia integrifolia
AGACAGTTTATTATTTTATTTTTATTTGAAAACTATGATTATCCAAATACTATTCCATTAGTGTAATAATTATAATAATAATTCATTGCTGGATTTTTTTAAGGTCACCTCACAATTTTGTGATCGACCAATGATAACCCTCGAAATAAAATCTTTTTACCTAAAACTCCAATTGACTTGAGATTAGTGTCACTGATTCCCTCTTTCAAAATTAAGTGGTTTTGACTTAATATTTTCAATTTTTTGTAGTCCCATCACAGTTATATGGTCCTATCATTATCAATCAATGAAGACACTCAAAATAGAATCTTTTCACCTGAGCTTCAATTGACCATATCACTATCATTAGATCCCCCTTTCAAAATTAAGTGGTTTAACCAAATATTTTCAATTTTGCATGGTCTTAAGCCTTTTTGTTGAGATATATTAGTTTATAGACGGGTTTCAGAGTTCAAGAGCTAGGGTTAGGGTTTAGGGTATAAGGTTTAGGATTTTTGTTTCTTAGAGGGTGGAAATGGGGGGAGGATTCAATTCATGTTTTTCCCCATTGATGAACCATTATTTCCTTATAAATAAAAAAATTGATGAATAGTTATTTCGTAACATATACAACATATGCTTCAAGAAATTTCTACCAAAATTTTCAATGAATAACAACTTTTTTTCCTTATTTTTTTCTTATTTTTAATATTTTTCTAATTTCTTACTAACGATCAAAACTGACCCAAAAAAATCAGACCAAACTGAACCGATCCTTATCAGATCATTTTTTATTAAGGTATGCAAAACCAATTAAAAATTGCATCGCACTGAATTGAACATAATAAAATTGATAAGAAACCTAGTTTAAAGAATGTTATTTAATAATAGATACTCACTGATAGCTTTTGTATTCATTGAGAGATGGAAGATAAGCAATTTCCCCTAACTCGGGAGAATGGTAAGCGAACACTTACATGAGATCCTACCTAGTTATAAGAGATATATATATATATGTATATAAACTAATCGTCATAAGGTTTTAAAAAAAAAATGTCAGAAATTAATCTACTCCAGTCATGGTTTAATAGTGGACCAGATGGATCAGGATCAGCCGAGTTGACAAATCCTCGATACTGGTCTAGTCCTTACTGATTTCACTAGTAAGTAGAAAGGTATAATGGTAAAAATTGTTCAAAAAATTATTTTCTTAAAAATAGGGGTAAATGTCATGCCCCATTCATATAGAACCGAAATGATGATCGGGTTACCCGGAATCACCAGGATAATCTGTTGCAGTAAACAACAACACAACAAGTGGCACAAGATATGGGAATATAATTAAATAATTAAGCAGAAGACTTATTACATGTAACTGTAAATTTCCCCGCGACTCTTGATACCCAAATTGTTATACATAGTATGTATATATATATACATGTGGGCCTGCAGGCATGATAATTACACAAGAAAATAACAATTTAAATATCTAGAGCACAAAAGGAGAAAATAGCAAAATAATCAAAAAGGGTGATGAAGGGTAATCACTACTGTTGCCTTGCAACGTAGCCCTCACACGTGCACCCAGTACCATGCCCGAAACCTTTCAGAACCCACCAGTCCCCTACCAGAAACTCGACAGTAGGCCCCGGCTCTTGTTCCTCAATGGGAAAACCTACAAAAGCATATAAAAAAGTGTATATACAAGAGGTGAGCTCACTAGCTCAATAAATAGAAAGAAAGCATAAGTAAGCAACCGCATTTCAAATCATCCTATATGCATGTAATTCATTTTAGGCCTATTCGCCTAGGCAACAAAACTGAGTCATAGCTTACGTGCTACTCACAATCACAGTGTGTGTATGCCTTGGGTATAAGATGCCTTCTTCATCCCGTGATACACCCATAGGGTTGTCGGAGGGGGCCAGCCGTGAATACTAGGAAAAGTAAATCTTGATCGAACCACAACATAAAAGTAAGTTGTGGCCGAACCATAGTAGAAAATAAATGCAGTACACTTGGCCTTCTGAATATATCATCAAGGTTTTCAACTATCCTAATGATTAGCCAGGCGTACTTCTAACCACCATAGCGGTCGATCGATGCTTCCCCGCAGTGATAACCCAACACCTAAACCCCTGTTGGGAAGGGTCATAGCACGAGGGAATATCAACCTAAACCTAATGCATCTATATGAGATAGTACGACTACGTATTGCTTCCGTATCCCATTTCATGGCCTACCAATGCATTCGTTTCTAAGCTAATGGTGTATAAACTAGCAATTCATCACATATCCAACAAATCATCATCTAATTTTTGAAATAATCCATGTTCATAATTCGAAGCAAGTAACAAGTATTTAAAATTTTAAATGTACAACATAACGATTCATAAATGTATCTTATAGTCAATGAGACATATGCATGAAGATGGCATTCACAAGATTCAAGGGGTTTTACACTTACCTACCTCAAATCGTAGCTCTCAAGGTTCCGATCACCTTCCCGGTGACAAAATAGGGAGATATGACTTCGGCAACGAGTGGGGAACACTTTCCCCCACATTTTCTTCCCTTCTCTTCCTTCTTCTTCTCCCTCCTCTCTACTCCTTTCCACCAAACTTACTGAACAATAAATGGGAGAAGAGTAAATGCTATTTATAGTTGGGTCATAAATATCTATTAAGGTGTGTTTGACTTTAACACCTTATGGCCCGAATCGCATTAAACTGCGATGCCGAACGAAGTAGTCTAAAGTACCAGACACACATGACCTCACTATGACAGGGAACTCGAAACACGCATGATCACCTAAGTTGGGCTTGCTGGGGCCCACATTTTCGCTTATAGGTGGGTTGCACGGGAGGGTCGTACCCATCTGTAACCACCCACCTGTTGGCCAAAACATGGCCATTCTTGTTGGATTTCAATGGGAATCGATTCTCAATGCGTATTTCACTACCGCCACTTGTCGTAAACCAAATTCTCATCATTTACTTCTCCTATGGTCATTTTTACCCTGCCCCTAGCTCTTCTAATTCCTTTAATCTGAATAATATCACTCCACCTTACTAGCGTATCCCCAGAGCTTCGTTGAACATGGCCATACCACATTAAACAATTTTTTCAAAGCTTATCATGAATTAGGGCAACTCCCAAATCGACTATAATATGTTCATTCCTTACTTTATCCTTCCTAGTTTTATCGCACATCCATCTCAACATCTTCATCTCTGCAATTTATAACTTATCTATATGAGACTTTTTAACTACCCAGCATTCCACCCTCGTACATTATAGCTAGTCATACAACTATCCTATAAAACTTTCCTTTAAGCTTTAAAGAAATACGTCAGTCACACAACACTCTAGATGCACCTCTCTACTCCATTCATCTCATTTTAATCTTCTATGAAATATCATCCTCTATATCACCTTCTTTACTTATAATTGACCCAAATACCTAAAATGATCACTTTGTGGTACCTCTCGCTTCTTAGTTTTCACCATTTATTATCCATCGTAATGTGACTAAAGTTACATATAATATATTCCATCTTCATTCTACTTATCTTAAAACCTTTTGATTCCAAGATTGATCTCAATAGCTCCAACTTCACGTTAATCCCAACTTTTATCTCATCTACCAAGACAATATCATCAGCAAAGAGTATACACCATGGAACCTCATCTTAAATTTTCCTAATTAAATCATCTATAATAAGTGCAAACAATTAAGGGCTTAAAGCTAATCCTTGATGTAGCCCAATTGTAACTGGAAAATCACTTCCTTACCCTCCCATGTTTCTCACACTAGTCATTGTGTCCTTATACAACAACAACTCAACCTTCCCAACCAAATGGGGTCGGCTACATGGATCTAATAAAAAACAACAAAAGAAAAGTAGACATAAAAGGGAAATAACACAACAACAATTAGCAAACTCATCTAAATGGGATCATACTTGGGATCGTACCAAAACTATGCATGTCTTTCCTCACTATTTCTCCTATGATCATTGTAGGCTTGCCCCTAGCTCCTTTAGCCTCTTCAATCCGAATCAGGTCTCCTCCTTACTGGTGCATCCCCAAGCCTCCGTTAAACATGGCCATACGACCATCCTAGTTTTGCTAAACATCCATCTCAGCATCCTTACCTCTGCTACTCATAGCTTATCGATATGACATTTCTTGTAACAACAACTGCCAGACGACTGTGCTGGAGAATTATACAGTGAAGTGAAGAGTAACTCTTACCTAATTGAAGGCTGATCTTAAGAACTTGATAGATTCCAGGGCTCCATTCTTCTAAATGTACTTTCTCAGCAAGATTCTTGGACTCGTAGAACTGGAAGAAGAACATGTAATTGGGCGGCCTTGCATTGGCTGCGACCAGTTTAGCTATCACCGGATGATCTAGCTTGCTTAATCATCATTTTGCAAAGGAAAAAAAAATTGTACTATTATTTTCAAACAGAAACCATAATAATCAAAATCGTTGATTTCATCAGACATTTAATCTAAAAATAAAAAATAAAAGATAAAAAAGAGATGGTAACGAACCATAATAACTAGAATTCTTTGTGGAATTTGTCAAGGTCTTCTGATGTAGACAATATGGGCTTCTTCACTGCCACTTTGGTTCCATGGAGAGTTGCTTCATACACAATGCTTTCCAAACCTTGAAAAAAAAAGGAAGAGAAAATGATGAGGCTGAGATCGTTTTATTACCCTTTTTATGTGTCATTAAAAAGGCAATTGTAGAAGGAACCTCTAGCGATCGGAGAGACGAGAGTATATGACGATGGAGGGAGATGTAAGGGCATGGAATCACTTCTACATCAACCCCTTATGCAGGTATTAGGCTCCACTATCTTCACCACCGCCATACCCCTCTCTCTCTCTCTCTCTCTGTCTATCTGCAACAGAGTGCGCAATGGAGGAAGATTCACAGACGTTTATAAATGACACAGATAATGATATCCAAATGGATGTTATAGATGCAAAACCCAATTCAGTGGAGCCACCTGAATTGGTGATCCGTTCCATTCTTCGAATTTAATTTTTTGGGAGAGTGTCCGACAGTGTGGCCCCTACATTAACACAGAGATTTATGGAAACACAAATAGATGCATCAATAGGGATTGAAAGGATTTATCTAATATTGATGTGTTTTTTGTTTTTTTTTTCTGTTTTTTATGAGAAAAGAAAAAATTTCATTAACTAAACCAAACCCAAAAAGGATGAGAGTCATTTTTGTGTTTTGACTAAAATTGATTTTCAGTTATTTTTGCCTTAAACTTTAATGAGCACATACTTAAAGTCTCAAATATGGAGGGGAATAGTATTCATTTACTTTGTAATTAGAAATCCAAACCCCTTACCCCCTCTTTTTCAGTCCAAAGTGGAAAAAAATAGACATATAAGGAAGATGGATAAAGGGAACATCTCCTCACCTATTTATTCAAAAACCCATTTTCCACATAGAGATACCAAATTGTTTCTCACAAAAAACCAATTTTCTCAAGTAGTTACCAAATCATTTTTATGTTTTGACAAAAAATGGTTTTCATTAATTATTTTTGTTATATAGGTAAAAATCAAAAAGAAAAATAATACCAAAGAATATGAACAAAATAGGTCATGTATCTACAATTCTAATTTTTCTATGCATAGTCAAAGCAGCAATGTGCTTAACTAATATCACACATTTGTTTGAAGACTTGAGACAAAAACTTAACTCAGAGAATGATTTATAAACATCCAAAAACATTGGGATTGCACTCCAAGGCCACGATCCAATGCTATTATACTGAATCAAATTGTACAATTCCTCCGAATCACTCCAACTTTGTGTCACGTTCCACCCTTCCTTCTTGGACTTCTTCAAACCATAGAGAATACTTCTAGACACTGCATCAATTTTTATTCTTGACATCAAGTAATCAATACAAAGTAAGACATATTTTCCTTTAAAAATTACTCCAAATGCCCATTCGGAGTAATTATGAAATATATTCAAAAGACCTATAAAAATTTAAATAGGAGAGTCATAAAATGTGGGGAGGGTGATAAAATATTAATGTTACATTGGGTTGTACTAAGTGTAAAGATTCCTAGTCAATGCCAATTTCAATTGTCCATTGGTTTATATTGATAACAATAGCCACAGGATTCAACTAAACCCCCCCTTTTGAGGTTCTTCGGGTCTACGAAGAGATCTTTGTTAAGATTTTAACTCTGTTCAGATCTTCAAAGTGTTCTTTGGGACTTTGGAGTTCTTCAATCCATGTTTAGGTTAGCCTATTTTTTTAGAAATAGCCTTTCCTAGCCGAACCTCTGTCCAATTGTCCCTATAATCTTTCTAGGAATAGCCATTCCCAGCAGAAGCTCTATAGAAGTGCAACGTCAGCCTAGCCCTCCCTTAGCCTATCCCTAGGAGAAGCTCTGTCGGAGTGCCATCTCATCCCAAGCCTAGAAATAGCCATCCCCAGCGGAAGCTCTACCAGAGTTTCACCTCATCCCAAGCCTAGAAATAGCCTTTCCTAGTCGAACCTCTATCCGAGTGTCCCTGAAATCTTTCTAGGAATAGCCATTCCCAGTGGAAGCTCAACCAAAGTGCCACCTCAGCCTAGCCCTCCCTTAGCCTATCCCCAGCAGAAGCTCTGTCGGAGTGCCACCTCATCTCAAGCCCAAAAATAGCCTTCCCTAGCCGAAGCTCTGTCCGAATCCAAATCAAAAAGAGACCTTTCCTAGCCGGAACTTTGTCCAAATACTATCACAATCAGCATCTCTCAAGAAAGAAAGTTAAAAGTCAAGACCATCTTCCCCTGATCTAGGAGAATCCGAAAAATAGTCTGAGCTGGTACTAATTAGGGGCCCACCCCTCTTGACCCAAAACAGGGGTCAAATTTAGGTACAATCTCTCTCCTCATTTAAGCATAATGAAGATATATAATAAGCCTTGTTTTAGTGTATATAATAGTTTGAATTTAATTAATATTTATATGTGTGATAATATAACCATACATGTGGAATAGTAATAATTGTGAAAAATGCTCATTCTCAAGCATCTAGCAAGAAGACCGGTTGAACCAGGCAGATTGGGTGTTTAACACCTTCCCAACTCTGTAACCTAACATTTACCCTAAATCTCTGAATCAAACCAAATTTTGGGCCCTTTTTTCAGGAATCAGGCCCACCTCTGGGTCCTAGGCCCATAACCCTAGGTGGTGACTCCAAACCCCGTTTGCATGATCCTGATCCCCGAATTAGACCATCATCAAAACCCCGTCTCAAATGATGAATTTTACACTCTTGCAAAAGAGGCTTTCATATATCTCCAAGCGATGATATGGTGGTGCGGGGCCCACAAGCAAAGCACACACGACTCGAACCCCTCCCCCTTGCCATGAAGGTGAAGAGAGAGAGAGGAGAGAGGATAGGGATGCGTAGTCCAGCCCATCTCCGACCCCCATCCTCACAGTGGCGACTCCACTAGGGATAAATGTCAAGCTTCTAATACTAGATGCTACCTTTAAGTGTAAGAACCTTTTCCACCACATTTGTTTGAAAACGTGTTTGGCTAACACCATGTTTGTAATTGTATTCGCTAATCGCATTATGCATCGTGCTCAAAGTGAAATCATTTGGCGAAGGACTCCATGTCATACCCGCACCCTCAAGGAGGTCAACGCATATCATAGAGAGTACTCTGAGAGTAAATGATACCCGCTTCCTATACAAGAGTGGAAGGTATCATCAAATGGCGAGGATGTTCATAATTGTGCCAGCACCCTCGGGGAGGTCCGAGCACTTTACGGCATTTTGAGATCGAATGATGGTTATCTTACATTATACTTTTGCACACAATCACTCATAGTTCCACCATCCCATGGCCAATTACTTAACCTCATGTGTAGTCACGAGTAATGGGCCAGGAAGTCACCCCTTTGATCTTATACCTATGGGTATATCAAAAGGATCATGTACCTTTCGTATATAGATCTTGTCAAGGAAGCCTTGTCGGTCCTATTGCATCTACCGCATACTCACATCATGTAGAAAATAGATGAAGAAGCTAGGAGTGCCACAAGCTAACTGTAGAACTTGTTTGCAGTCTTGAAAAGGAATGTTCCTACACTATATACCGGTCATAAATAATTATTTTCCTAAAGTGGGTTTCGGATAAAAGGTGTCCCTCCTCCTTAAGGAAAAAGTCCAGATATGTGACTCAGGGGTAATCCCGTTAGAGTGGAAAAAGAGGAAAGAAAACATGACTTTATTATATGGAATGTCTTATGGGAATATTCTCAATAAGCCATTTATATGAACTTTCTGGTTATGACATTGGGTGGACCAGGGGCATCAAACCCTATCCACCCCCTATCATTAAGCGGACTAACTTTGGATGGATCATTGGTTGTTAATCTAGTGAATGTGTGAACAAGGGGTTGGGAATTCAAGAATCCTAAAATAAACAATGTTTGGTTTAGGCACAATTCCACACCTCAAGTATTCATTGCAGTCCCTTTGGACGCATCAAGGTAATCTGTTGACTTGCCTAAATCCAGAATCACCTCCGTCATCTCTTCGAGATTGTCTGCTACCAGATGATTACAGCCCAGTAAGCATGAATCCACCCAACATAGAAACAGCCGAACAGGCCTGGGTCCGTCTCTTGGAAACCTTACAGACAAAAATGGCTGAAGTCAAAACAGGGATAGCTCAAATATTGCATACACTTCAGAACCCTCCTCGAACTGATCCTAGGAATGAGTCGGCACCGACAACAGGAGATGTAGACCAGCATAGAGCTATAGGTCATCGTGGGAATTCTTCCTGAGTCAACTCAGGGGAACCAGTACATGTTCGACCAACCGATCAGAGTGGATCTTCACCTACCCGGCTGAATGTTCAATAGGGACCTATTCCAGGGTTCCTCCTCCTAGGGTAGTGACTGAAGATGAAGAAGAGGAATTTGCAGCACACATCCGCTTTGAGCCTCTGGAGACGGAGAAAGAAAGAAAGCTCAGAGAGCAGTTAGAGAAGTTGGAGAACATGATTCGAGCAGGAAAAGGCTCAGAAGGCCAAGCAGTGGATTCTGAGGAAATGAGTTTCTTCTCTGGATGCAAATTCCAAAAAAATTCAACTGGTAGACTGATAGATTTGATGGGTCAGGAGACCCCAAGGCTCATCGCAAGGTCTTCTTCAGCATCACTAAGTCGTGGCAACTTGCAGATAACCAGATGGGGTAAGCCTTCATGTTAACCCTATCAAGACCAACATTGAGATGGCTCACATAGTTGGAGTCATCACAAACTCATAATTGGACAATGGTGGTGAAGGCCTTCACAAAATAGTACCCATACAATACTGAGGTGGATGTGAAACATCGGGAGCTTGAGACATTGAGGCAGCAACCTAAAGAAGGATTCACCGCCTTCTTGATGAGATTCAGAGACAAGGCCGCCAAGATGGTAGATAGGCCTTCAAAAGTAGAGAAGGTAGAGATGTTAATAGAGAACTTGTCAAGGCCCTATTATGGTGTTCTTTACATCAGAATTTGTAAACTTTTGGTGGCTTGATAGCTACTGGCACACGGGTGGAGAATAGAATTCTGAGAGAGGCCCAGTATCAAGGATCCTCCTAAGATGCAAGTAAGAACACCCGAGTCGGATGGGGAAAGGGTCCGAAAACTAATATGGTGAGTGCAGTTTAGCAGTCAGTCTCACCAACCACTTCTTCACAACCCTTCATAATACAAGCAGATGCACCCACCCAAAAGGCTTCTCATCCAAGAAGATAGCTTTTTGATTTGGAATGCCCATAACAGTCACATATGAGAAGTTAAATAAGCAAGGATTGCTAGGGACAGTGGCTCCAAGAGTGATCAGCAAACCTCCTCCAGCTTGGTATAGGGATCATGAGTATTATGCCTACCACACTCAGAAGGTGCACAATACTGAAAGATGTTTGGGTTTACAACATGCAATTCAGGACTTGGTAGATAATGGAACCATTGAGGTCAAGATCAAACAACCTCCCAATGTTAATACCAATCCACTCCCTAATCATGTGAACAATATGGATGAAGAAACAACGAAGAGTGACCCTACTCCACTCATTGTACCTAGAGCTTGGAAGAATCATATGAATGCCCGTGCTTATAGGAAAATCATGAGTCAAAGGGCCGAAGTCATAAGAACCCCAGAAGAAGAGAATCATTAGAGGAAGAGTCAGAAGATCAGGTGCCCCCCGTCCATCCCTTCTTATCAGAAGAATCCATTGCACCACATTATCAGCCTCCACCATATCATCAACCTTTCCCCACCATCAAAGTGGAGGAACCTCTTCATCCTATCACCCCCAATCTTCATACCCTACCTCTCACATTACATTATCTTCATACCATCCCACTTCATATCCCTCATCACCCTCATACCAATTCCATTCTCAAGGTTCAGTGTATAACCCAAAAGAAGGATGGACAGATGGGTATGATTGGAAGGATATGCTTGCATTACCAGATTCCCCAAAGATGACTTCATCAATAGGGTCAGTAAATGCATTAGGGGAAGACCAGGAGAGTGATCCCACTTCTCTAATTCATCTTGCTTTAACTTTAGAAGACAATCCAGAGGTAATTGAAGAGATTAACTGATCTTCTCAGAGCAGTAACCACATTAGCTATAGGGGAGCAGATCAAAGAGTACACTTCCTTAATCCACATAGGGAGTGACACAGAGGATGATGAGTTAGAATTGGTCCAACTTCAAGCCAACATTGATAGGACCAACCCTATGGAGATCTTTCGGTCCGTTCGTTCTGAATACTACGAGCATTTGGATGCCGGAGAATTTGATGGTCCTGAGGAATCTGATGAAAAAATCTAGTGGGAGTGAAATTAGCAAAGAAGAGGATGATGACAATGATGATGAGGACGAAAATGAAGATGAGAAGGATGGAGATGACTCTAATTCTTGAGAGGATGATGGGTATCCAGACTGGGATGACTACCAAGGGCCTTGGTACAATGATTATGAAGATGAGTCAAAATATTACTCACTAGAACATCCGATATATTTCTTAGTCTACGCTATTAGCAATGATGACCTAATAACCAATCCAACAAGTGGCATTTACCCTTCCCTATGCATGGAGGGAGATGATTCTACATTAGATTCAGAGAATGAGGGGGAATCTGAAGAGCCGACGCAAGTTTATATGGATGAACAGTACTCCAGTACTCCACATTTGAATTGGAAGAAAAATTTTGTGAAGTGTATTCCAACACATTGATAATGGAAGAAAGGGTAGAAGAAATTGACAAAATGTTAGGGGAAGTAATCATCAGTGATCTTTACTACCGGGAGCAATTGGATGATCTAGAGGAAATAGGACCAGATAACACAATCGCAAAGGTGGTAGACATTGCATTCCAATAGCTTTCCAATGCAGTCAAGAAGCTACGAGCCAGGGCGATGGATATTTGTGGAGGTCCTTGACTTCCCACCCCAAGCAGGGAAGGAGAATCAGAAGAAGATGATTCTATGGTGGGGATAATCATCCTAATCAACAGTGATGATGAAGATAGTTATCCCACCGAGATTATTGTGAAAAAACCAATCAACATGGTGGAAACTAGAAGTGGAAAAGACTACAAGGGCAAGGCTTTAGCAGTAGAGCAGCCAAGGGCTAATGAAGAAGCCAGAACTAGCAGCATAAAGAAAGAGCCAGAGAACCCAGTCTTGGCTCAACTCAAGAAGTCCTAGGCAAACATCTCCATCTGGGGATTGTTGATGGCATCCCCTTTGCATTGTGAAGTAGTCTTGAGGTCTCTCGCTAATGTGCAAGTGCCAATTGAGATAAATCTGATGTACCTCACACATATAGTAGGAGCAACATATGCAGTGTAGTCCCTAATGTTCTCGGATTTCGAGCTTCCTAAGGAACCCCAACACAATCAGGCTCTCCACATTACAGTTGAATGCCTTGACAAAGTGGTTCCCCAGGTTCTTATTGACAATGAGTTCGCTCTGAATGTGCTGCCATTGAGATCAACAAAGAGTATCAGTGTTAACTTGGAAGAAATGAGGCCAACCACCTAAACTATAAGGGCACATGATAATACCAAGAGGTACATCCTTGGTATCATTACCCTTGTTGTAAAGATTGGCCCGGTGAAGTTTGATGTTGATTTCCAAGTCATTGATATACCAACAACTTTTAACATGCTCTTGGGAAGGCCTTGGTTGCATCCTGCGAAGGCGGTGTCCTCTAATCTCCATCAAAAAATGAAATTCATTTATGAGGGGAAGGTGGTCTTAGTGGTCGGAGATCCTGAAGTGGTTAACACTTTAGCCAATATTGAAAATGGGGAAGAACAAGACCATTGATATACCGACAACTTTTAACATGCTCTTGGGAAGGCCTTGGTTGCATCCTGCGAAGGTGGTGTCCTCTAATCTCCATTAAAAAATGAAATTCATTCATGAGGGGAAGGTGGTCTTAGTTGTCGGAGATCCTAAAGTGGTTAACACTTTAGCCAATATTGAAAATGGGGAAGAGCATGACCAGGATGTGCAACTGAGTGGTTTTAAAATAGACACCATTTGCACAACCATTGCCAAAGAAGCTCCAAAGGAGAAAATCCTGCTAACTATGAAACCATCTGGAGTCCGCTAGTGAATTAGATGATAAAGAACATGGAGTATTTTCCTAGCATGGGACTGGGAAAATATCACTAAGGAGTTCCAAAGCAGCCTAGTTTGGCAGTGACCATAGGAAAGAATGGTCTCAGGTACACTCCTCCAACTGTCAAAGGGCAAAAAGTGCTAAGGATGACTAGGAAGATCTCCATCACTTACTACCCTACTCTCAATGGATACTTTGTGAAAGAAGAAGAGGATTTTTCCTTTTGTGAAAATGTGGAGCCGTGGTTTGATGAAATAGCTGCCAAGATGCAACCAGGACTTGAAATTTTCTTCGAAGACGAGTTTGATTGGGTGACTCATGAAATGGAACAACAGAAAATGCTAGTCAAAGAAGGTGACCAAGACAGTTGCATCACTGGGATAGTAAAAATTACAACTTGAGACTAGGTCTTCCTCTGATGATCCTACAACATTGATTTAATCAAAGGAGGCACCTAGTCCTCGAGTTCTCATGAAGAGAGAATGGGAGAAGAAGATAAGGCTCACCTGGAGTCTGCCGCTTCCCATTGATTTAAAAGGTTTCATTTGCTCTCTCCTACAAGAGCCAAGAACCCGAGAGTTGCATAAGCTCAAGCCCCATCCTTTCAGAGGAAGAAGTGAGTATCCAAAGCAGAGGAGAGCATAGAGGATGATGGTTTGTATGTACTATGCCCGAACCAATTGCAATGGGAAGGCTCGTGAAGGTGGCCAAAGATGTGACCGAGGTACCGGGATAGCATCCCTCAACAGGCTTGAAAAGATAGACTATAGAGAAAAAGGATTGAGCAGTCTCCATCGATCTTCACCCCTCAGAAAGTTCAGCTTTTGAGAGCAAGAGATTGATCAGCTGGTATTCATGAAGAAGCGGGCACCTGTCCAAAGGAACCATGACGTCACTAAAGAAATAGCAGCAACTTTCTCAGAAGGCGAAGAAGGCCCTTTGCCACATCTCCTCATCCATCAAGCCACTGAACCACTTCTGAATTGGACAAGCATTGGGGAAAACTTCAAGTTTTCTCATGCAATTGAGTCAACTAGCCTGATTACCCCTAGTGAAAGCATCAAGCCAGTTATCAAGTTTGTAGTCAAATTTATTTTTTTTGATTATGTGTCAATCTCCTCTCTTGAGAAGAGTCTAGAGTCCTTATATAACGAGTTTGTTACTCCTTCTTTCATGAATGAAATTTTTGATTTCGAGTATAACTTGCCTCATTTTTCCAATGATGATCTTAATAAATATCAAGAATTAATAAAACAATGCAAACCAAAGAAAGCCCAACCCATCCATGAGGATACTCGGGTTATTAATCTAGGAACCGACCAATGCCTTCAAGAGGTAAAAATTGGCACTACCCTTGATGACGAAGAAGCAGAACGTTGAAGGAATTCACTGAGGTCTTTGCTTGGTCTTACGAGGATATACTTGGTATCAAACCCAACATTGTGCAGCATCAACTACTGACTTACCCTGGGACAAAGTCGGTAAAACAAAAGCTCCGAAGAAGACAGCCAGAATGGAGTGAGAAGATAAGAGAAGAAGTTGTGAGGCAATGGAATGTGGGTTTCTTACAAGTGGTGAAGTACCCCCAATGGTTGGCCAAATATTGTACCAGTACCGAAGAAAGATAGAAAGGTACGAATGTGTGTAGACTACCAAGATCTTAACAAAGCAAGCCCTAAAGATGACTTCCCATTACCTGAAATTGATATATTGGTGGATAATACGACAGGGCATGCTTTATTATCATTCATGGATGGATTCTCGGGATACAACCAAATAAGCATGCACCCAGAGGATCTTGAGAAAACAGCCTTCACCACTCCATGGGGAACCTATTGTTACAAGGTGATGCCTTTTGGACTAAAGAATGCCGGGGCAACCTATCAAAGAGTAGCCACGGTCATATTGCATGACATGATGAACAAATATGTGGAAGTTTATATGGGCGACATGATAGTAAAGTCTAAAGATCGACAGGGGCATGTTCCCACATTAAGGGGATTCTTTGAAAGAATCAAGAAGTATCAACTGAAGTTGAACCCTCAGAAGTGTGTATTCTAGGCAATGGTGGAAAAGTTGTTAGGCTTCTTGGTGAGTGAAAGAGTCATTAAAGTTGACCCTATCAAGATCAAGGCAATTCAGGAAATGCCCACGCCTCAGACTGAGAAGTAAATACGAGGATTTCTGGGTCAGACCCAGTATATTAGTAGATCCATAGCTCAGTTGATTACAATCTATGAACCAATTTTCAAGCTGCTGAAGAAGGATCAGCCCACAGGATGGAATAACCAATGCCAACAAGCCTTTGACAAGATCAAGGAGTACCTTATGAACCCACCAGTATTGACACTACCAGTGGAAGGAGAACCACTTCTGTTGTACTTGTCCGTGGGAGAATATTCCATGGGCTTTTTGCTAGCACAGAAGGAAACAGAAAAGGGGGCAGAGCACGCCTTATATTACCTCAACAAGAAGTTTCTAGAATATAAGAACCGGTACATATATTTGGAAAGAACTTATGCTGTGTTGATTTGGGCAACTAAAAGGTTATGACACTACATGGTTTCCTATCCAGTGCATTTGATCTCAAAGATTGATCCCATCAAATATCTCTTCGAGAAACCAGCCTTAACAGGAAGGATGGTCCATTGGTTGCTTTTTCTATTAGAGTTTGACATCACCTATGTTACTCAGAAATCTATCAAGGGCTAGGTCATAGCTGATCATTTAGCTGCTCATCCCACAGAAGATGGAAGGTCCTTGGATGATGCCTTTCCTGATGAAGGAATCGCAGTAGTAGAGGAAGAAGACACAGTTAATGAATGGCAGTTATTCTTTGATGGAGCAGCCAATCAGAAGGGATGTGGTGCGGGAATATTGGTTATCACTCCTAATGGTCTTTATTTACCTTCATCATTCCTCCTCGACTTCCCATATACCAACAACATTGCTAAGTATGAAGCTTGTGCTTTGGGACTGGAAATGCCCCTGACCATTGGGGTTAAAAGGATCAAGGTTTACAGTGATTCATCCATTGTCATTTGTCAGATGCAAGGAAAGTGGAAAACTAGAGATGCAAAGCTAAAGCCACATCAAGAACATCTGGAAGAGGTGATTGAACACTTTGAGAAGATTTCGTTTGAACACTTCCAAAGGGATAACAACAGGTTTGTTGATGCCTTTGCAACCTTGGCTTCTATGGTAGAGTGCAACCCTATGACTAGAGTTTGACCATTCTTGGTAGAACAAAGAAGCAAACACATTTAGCAGAATTCAGTGAACTCTCTCACTGTGGATGGTCGGTCTTGGTTTGCTTACATAGTGGATTTCATCAAGGAAAGGAAGTATCTAGTTGAAGCAACTGAGAGAGAGAGAAGAAGTTTCTCAGAAGATATACCGCCCAGTTTATTCTCCAAGAGGATCTATTATACAGGAGATCCTATGATGGAATACAGTTGTTGTGTGTAGATGAGGAACAAGCTACAACTATCATGGAAGAAATTCATCAAGGTCTCTGTGGACCCCACATGAATGCCAAGATGTTATCTAAGAATCATCAGGCTGGGATATTACTGGAACACAATGGAAGTAGATTGTGTGGACTTCGATAAGAAATGCCACAAGTGTCAGATATTTATTAACATCATACATATCCCCACCAACAAAGTTGCATTCGCTTAGTTCACCTTGGCCATTCTCCACTTGGGGCATTGATCATTGGAAGGGTCAACCCTAAAGCATCCAATGGCCACGAGTTCATCTTGATAGCCATTGATTATTTCACCAAGTGGATAGAAGCTCAGTCCTATGTAGTCCTCACATCTACTAAGATGTCCAAGTTTATCCAGGAAAACATCATTTCCTGATATCGAGTACCTCAAGAATTGATATCAGATCAGGGATCCCATTTTTGGGGCAAGACCGACAAAATCTGCACAAAATTCGGTATCAGAAGGCATTGCTTTACCACTTATAGGCTACAGACCAATGGGGCAGTAGAAGCAACCAACAAGAACATCAAAGTCATCCTATAGAAAATGGTAGAAACACACAAGGATTGGGCTGATAAGTTACCCCTTGCCTTATGGGCATACCAGACTTTTATGCAATCCTCGACAGGGGCAACCCCTTTCTCTCTGGTGTATGGGGTTGAGGCAGTTCTACCCGTGAAAATCCTGGTACCATCCCTAAGGGTGCTTCTTGATAGTCAACTACCTGAAAGAGAGTGGGTGAAGGCCAGACATGACGAGCTCAATTTTCTTGATGAAAGGTGCATGAAGGCAATGGATAATCTGAAGAAGTATCAACTGAGAATGGCCAGGGCCTTTAACAAGAATGTGAAGCCCCGCCACATAGAGGTGGGCAAACTTGTTCTTCAAGAACAAAGAGCCCCAATTCATGACCCAAGAGGAAAATTCAGGCCCAACTGGAGCGGCCCATTCACTATCAAAGAAATTCTACCAGGCAAGGCCGTGAAACTCATAGACCACAATGGCGAAGAAATACCCGGACTGGTTAATATGGATCAACTTAAGAAATATTATGTTTGAAAGGGTGAATAGCCTGAACTACGTCAGACCTGATTCCTTCCGATGTATACGTAGGCAACTTGACATATGCAAGTGTAATCTCAACCATCTAAAGGTAATAAATCAGTTCCTTTATTAATAATCAAAGTACCTTAAAAGATCATCATAGTTTGTATCCCCTAAGAATCGCCATTTGGTATGAAAGGCCATTAGGTATCTATCATTCACCTATGGTCCATCCATTCTTATCCAGGATTCTATCCCCTAAAAGAAAATTGCCACTTGGCACCAGTTTATCAAGGCCAGTTTATTCTCCACCCTTGATTAGTCAAAGTCAAAAGAAAAAAATAAGAGCTGGATGCAATAGCAGTAAAGGCTTGTTTGATTCATTAGCCAATGAGTGATGCTTTGATAAATCATCATATCTCATTGTTTGTATTGGTTTCAAGAAAATTCATGGGCTCGTTGGATAAAATGTTGAGGAAATGGACCTTGGATATAAATATGAGGACACCAGGATTACTGGAATCCATGAATGTGTCATTTTTTAGCTAAGGTGGATGTGTGAAGCTGCATCACCAATTACTTTGACAGGTGCCTCAACATTGGGATGCCGACCTGCATGTATTTCAGTTTGGATTAGCGGAGATTTGCCTAACTCTTGAAGAATTTCGAATTTGTATGCTATCTCCACCCAAAGGCAATTTGTTCCAACCCTCTTTGAAGAGAGATTGCTTAGAGGAAATTCAGGATTTCTTTAAATGGAAAGAAAAAGAAGTAAAGTAGTTTGTCAAGTATGGGAAGATCGACATTCTAAAGGTGGCTCAGATCTTCATCCAATATCTATCAATGGGAGGAATCCATCAATAGCGATCCCTGATTGCTTATTTACTTTGTATGATAGCTCATTATGTTCTCCGCACTCTTGGGCATGGTGTACCATCTGCCCTGATTGAGGTAGTAAAATAGTTGAAGAAGGGAGGTGATATCGTCCCTATAGTCCTTGCAGAATTGTTCAAGGGATTTGATGACATGAGTTATGGCCATAAATTCGGACTAGATCATTATCAGGGAAGTCTTGCTATTTTTCAGATTTGGCTCCTCGAGAAACTAAAGCTCGCCATACCATTAAAGAGAAGCCCACTTGGAGTTTTTTGTTACTGAGATAAGAGAGAAGTTCCAGAATTCGACCTTATCACCGATTGGAGGAAGTACTTGCTAGAAAGGACTCTGTAGGATATCGCATGGAGGTGCCCAGGGAAGCCACAAAAATATTTTTTGATGAAGACCCCTGGCCACAACTATGTCAGACTGATGGGATTGACACACATCCTTTTATTTGCCTATGTACATCAACCGACAATACGGGCTCTAGGAGACTGAACTAGAAGAGTTAGTGAACTTTCACCCACCTCAAGAATTATCTCCCCACCTTTTTATTTACCTATCCCGTCTGAGGTATGAAAATTGTCCTCTTCATGTAATTCACTTGGTAATAGAAGTATTTGGATTTTCGTGTTGTCTTGATTATTCTAAATTATGACTTGCGTTGTGGAATTGATTGTGTCTAAGCATTGCAAGTAAACAAAAAAAGGGAAAAATGATTTTCTTTGTGCCAAAAGTAAGTTTTCATAGAGATGCTAAAATAAAATAATGAACAAATAAGGGGAGGGAAAAAAAAAGAAAGAAAATATCCATATGTCTGTGTTTTCAGTGAATGCAGGAACAAATCCCCATGGGTCAGAAGCCATCATCTGAACCGTACTCTGAACCATCTTCATGAAGCATCGGGGAGTCCACAGATGCTACTCCAATCTTCTCCAGCCTCTGGGTCAAGTCATCAATCAGTGCACCCTGCCGGGCAATCTCCTGATTCTTGGCAACTATCACCTTGCACAAGCCATAGTGCATCCTCCTAATCTCACCATAGACCTTCAGGGACACCTGAGAAAGAGCATATCAGCCAAAGGAAGTCAAGAGTTAATTGGAAAATGATCAGATACTCACATAATCATAAGGAATAGGCAGCCCAAGAGAAGCTCTACATCTGTGTTCGACTCTAGAAGAGGAGGGAGACTGGAGTTGGCTGCGTTGGGATAAGTCCAGGTAGGGAAGCCATGAAAGGGTACGTTAGGAACTCTGAGAGACCCACCGGCACTGGTAAAGGGCCCTGCTTGTGAAGGATCGGTAGCACTGACATGCGATCGAACAACAGAAGGATTTACACGTCTCACTCTCCCCTGAAAGAACATCAGTCAAGACCAAAACAAGGAAGAATCTGCAGGAAATACTCAAGAAAGGGAAACATACCACTGGACCATTTGGACCAAGAGGGTTGCACACTGTCTCCTCCTTCAGGAAGGCTCCGTAGTCCCTATCCGGATCAAGAAAGGAGTCCTCCCATACTCCGTTAGCTAAGTACTTCATCTCGTCTTCAGGGACAATCTCTGGACAATGCACAGTGGCTGGGGGAAGACCGGGAGAAGGACATGGATCGGTGTCTGACCACTAGGATACTACTCTCTCTCCTAAGTACCAGGTATAGCCCCACAGACCCTAGAAAAGGACTTGGTTCTCAGACAATTGATAAACCCAGTCAACTCTCTTGGAATCCGGAAACACCAAGTCTTGGAATGGTCTCCAAGTAGCCTACAAAACCAAGGAAGGATAAGTAAAGCATCAGGAAAATAGAATTTTAGTGTCAGACATGGCATACCTCAGTGAGATCTTTCAAAAGAGAATAAGCGGTGGTCCCCGGAGGATGCCGTCGAGCCCAGACCACCTAGTTATCTCCCCATTTTGTGGCCAGAGGGAAAAAGAATGTCTCAAGATCCCTCAGTTTAGAGGCTATGGTTCCCAGATGCTCAAAACACCAGGGCTATTTCAAGAAATCAAAGTAAGAAAGTGCAGACCAAATGACTAAAAGAAAATAGATATGAGAAGGAAAGTTACCTGGATGATGTAGCCTACCCCCTTTAGGCCCCTATCCCCATAAGGCAATAGGTCTAGGGACCACAAGAGATATGCATAGGCGGCCTCGCCCCAGTCCCAGGTATCTATTGTGCGAAGATCTTTGAGGAAGAACACCAGGCAGATATCTACTCTCCCTCAGAGGTCACTGAAGAGGCACTAGCCCACGGAAAATAGCAAGAAGGAACGTGCTATCTGAGACATGTTGCCTGGATTCTCCCCTAGGCCAACTTCCACCACTGGGCACTAATCTCCCCTAGAAGGATGTACATTTGGCTGGCTTTAATGGTGATACTGGTCAGATCTACAAACTCCCTACCAGTCGGGAATCCAGCAGGTAGGGTCATGGTTCTACTCCCAAATGGAATGCCTGTTAAGGTATAGAAACACATAGGCTTAATGGTGATCTCGCCAACAGGATGGTGGAAAGTGCAAGTACTCGGCCACCACCGCTCCATCAGGGCCCCCACCAATGCCGGATTAAACTTTTGGGTCTCTACAAGGGCCAACCGGCATAGATAGGTATCATCAATCATCTTCTTCACCCTGCAAGGGAGCATCCTATACCAAGACTAAACCATGTTTGGGTGGCTATAGGAGGACAAAATAGGTGGTTCCTTCCCCTCATACTAATGGAAATAATAAATAAATAATAAAAGAAGAGAAGAAACAAAAAGAAAAAACAATACAAAACAGGAATAAAAGATGATCAAAATAATGATTGAAATGTAAAGACTTACCCAGGAACCCCATATGGAGTTGTAGATGTGATTCCGGCTATTGTGAAGGGTTTTCCCGGAATACCAATCGACCCGGCCCTCATCCCTGTGGGAAGGACTGCTGCAACTGTCAAGCTAAACCTCTCCCAGAGTCTTCCTCTTCCTCTTTTCGGCCATATTTTTAGAAATTGTAAAAAGCCCAAAAAACTTTCAAAAATTATAAGAAGCCCAGAAAGTTTTCCAATTTGCACAAAATCCCACAAGAATGCCAAATGCTCCAAATAACTCCTCCCTCAAGAACAAGATGAATATCTTCAAGAACTCCAAGAGTAAAATGAAGAACACCAAGAACAAGAGGAAAAACTTCAAGAAAAACCAGAGGGTTCTAGGAACTCACTTCACTCAGAAAAATTAGAATGAAGAATGAACAGGGGAGGGGACCCATTTTATACAAAAAAAAATCTTTTTTTTTTTTAAGATTCCAGATCAAGCATCAAGAATCAAAAGATTCCAAATCAACATCAAGAATCAAATTCTAAACCAAAAATCAAGGATCAAGGAAAAATCAAGAGAAGACATAATTTACTCGGCCCCAGGCGGTCCAATCTCATTGACCCAGCCCCAAGTGGCCTAATTGCATTTACTCGACCCCAGAACCCAATCACATTTATCCGGCTCTAGGTGGCCTAATGTTATTAACCCGGCCCCAGGAGGCCCAATGTTGTTAACCCGGCCCCAGGAGGCCCTTTCTCTTTGAGTCGGATCCGAGTGGCCCGATCTCATAGACCAAATCCCTGAACTCTGGCATATGTGAAGCCCAACTAAGGAAAATCCAAGCATCAAACATTTATTTTATTTGTTGCAAGATTGGAAGAGCAGTGAATTCCTCTTTAGTAACTATAGGTCCCAGATAGTCCAGATTGGCCCGAAAGACCCAGCCTAGAGACCATATTCCCTGAACTGGCACATGCAAAACCCTGCTAAGGAAGAATCAGAATCAAAGTACTAACTTTTGCAGGATTGGAAGAGCAGCGAATTCCTTTCCCCCAATTGGCAGCCCAGGTAAGTCCTAAAACTTTAGAGATATTATCTGTTCCACTTTTTTAACTCTGTCGTAACTGAGCAAGATAACGGCAGTATATGCTCTGGGTGACAAAATGTGGTCGTTCTTTTCTTTGCCCTTCAGCGTTGGCATAGGCCGCGACCAAAGAGGGGCATTCTGTAGACACCCAATTTTTTTATTCTCCTCTGGCTATGATGAAATATGGATCTTGGACATGACTTCCAACTTTCGACCGATAGAGATGCTGATGGAAACATTCCCCTACCCAAAACCTTGAAAATCCTCGACGAAAGAGAGGAAGGTCTAATTTTGACTCTTAATATATGAAGGAATTTATTCAAGATGATCATGCAGATAAATAGTGCTTGGAAACACGATTCCGACGATATATGATACGTCAAAATTGGACCGAAGGATCTCCGACAATCATCCCCAAAAATCACGCCTTCCTGCATATATGTTGCCCACACGAACAGTCCCACTGGAAACCTGAAAAATCCCTCACCTAACCCAAACATCCTAAAAATTCATCCCATGCCTACCAGATAACCCCGAAACACTCCCGGGTCTAAAACCTTAGAATTCCTCATGCAGGAGGGAAGGGGTCCAATTTTGGCTCTTTATATATGAAGGAATCCGATCAAGATGATTGGACATATGGATAGTGCTCAAAAATACAATTCCAATGATATATGGTATGCAAAAATTGGACTGACGGATCTCCCGCAACCTTCCCTGGAAAATAACATTTTTGTCGCACACTGTGCACGGCCCTATCGTATGTCGTGCACATATTGCCCGTTCACCGTGCACATGGCCCGCACACCCATGCATTCATGCACCCGTGACATCACCTGCACCCCCTGCTTAAACTTTCTCTCTCCTCTCACTTTTTTGAAAACTATCTTTTCTGGCAGAACTTTCTCTCTCCTCATGCTTTTTCGAAAACTACCTTTTCAATAAAATTTTCTCTCTCCTCATAATTTTTTGAAAACTACCTTTTCTTGCAAAACTCTCTTTCCTCCTGCTTTTTTGAAAACTGCCTTTTTCGACAAAACTTTCTCTCCTCTAGCTTTTCTGAAAACTGGCTTTTTGGCAAACCTTTCTCTCTCCTCCCACTTTTTCAAAAACAACCTTTTCTAGTAAAACTTTCTCTCTCCTCTCATTTTTTTGAAAAACCACCTTTTTTAGCTAAACTTTCTCTCTCCTCCTGCTTTTTCAAAAATCACCTTTTTCCAAGCTAAAATTTCTCTCTTCCCATTTTTTTTGAAAACCCCCTTTTACCCATTGGACAAAGCCCTCCCCACCCATTTTTACCTTCAACCCCCCCTTTACCCATTGGACAAAAATCATATCTCTTCACTTTAGGCAAAAGCCCCCCTTTCGTCCACTGGATAAAGGGATTCCCCCTCCCCTATTTGGTTAAAAAAAAAACTACAATTACCCCCCCTCCCTTAGAAAAAACACACCAACAAACACCTGAATCCCTTTCAGAATGAAGTTTTCCTCCCCCCTCTTGATTTTCTTTTGATCTTTGGAGCGTTCTTCGTCAAGATCCGAAAACTCATTCGGATCTTCGAAGTGTTCTTTGGGATCTTGAAGATTTTCAATCCAAATGCTTAGCTAGATCTAGTTTTTTGCCAAATATGTTCTTGAGCCACCTCCCTTGAGTGTTCTTGAGATAGTGACCCCCCCTTTTGAGCTTCTTCAGGTCTATGAAGAGATCTTTGTTAAGATCTGAAACTCTGTTCAGATCTTCAAAGTGTTCTTCGGGACTTTGGAGTTCTTCAATCCATTTTTAGGTCAGCCCATTTTTTTAGAAATAGCCTTTCCTAGCCGAACCTCTGTCCGAGTGTCCCTGGAATCTTTTCAGGAATAGCCATTCCCAGCGGAAGCTCTATCGAAGTGCCACCTCATCCCAAGCCTAGAAATAGCCTTTCCTAGCCAAACCTCTGTCCGAGTGTCCTTGGAATCTTTCTAAGAATAGCCATTCCCAGCGAAAGCTCTACCGAAGTGCCACCTCAGCCTAGCCCTCCCTTAGCCTATCTCTAGTGGAAGCTCTGCCGAAGTGCCACCTCATCCCAAGCCCAGAAATAGCCTTCCCTAGCCGATGCTCTGTCGGAATCCAAAGTAAAAAATAACCTTCCCTAGCTGAAGCTTTGTCCGAATCCAAATCTAAAAGCGACCGTTCCTAGCCAGAACTCTGTCCGAATACTATCACATTCAGAATCTCTCAAGAAAGGAAGTTGGAGGTCAAGACCATCTTCCCCTGAGCCAAGAGAATCCAAAAAATAGTTCGAGGCAGTACTAATCAGGGGCCCACCCCTCTTGACCTGAAACAGAGGTCAAATTTAGATATAATCTCTCTCCTCATTTAAGCATAATGTAGATATCTAATAAGCCTTGTTTTAGTGATAACTTAGCCATACATGTGGAATAGTAATAATTATGGAAAATGTTCGTCCTCAAGCATCTACCAAGAAGACCGGTTGAATCGGGCAGATTGGGTGCTTAATACCTTCCCAACTTTGTAACCTAACACTTACCCTAAATCTCTGGACCAGACTAAATTTCGGGCCCTTTTCTTAGGAATTGGTCCCACCCCCGGGTCCGAGGCCCATAATCCTAGGTGGTAACTCTAAACCCCATTTACATGATACCAATCCCCGAATTGGACCATCATCAAAACCCCCGTCTCAAATGATGAATTTTACACTCTTGCGAAATAGGCCTCCACGTATTTCCAAGCTGTGATACGGAGATGCAGGGCCCGCAAGCAAAGCACACATGACTCGAACCCCTCCCCCTCCACATGAAGGTGAAAACAGAGAGGAGAGAGGATGAAGATCCATCTCTGGCCACTACCCTCACATATATATTGATGAATTGATCCTAAGTATTCTCCGATGGTGTGGGAACAACATGAATAAGGATTGTCGGAATAACCCCTAGCTAGAAAAAGGGTAAAAGTCCCCTCTTTGCTATTCTTTTTTTTTTTTCAAGCGAATAAAGAGCTCTAAACCCACACCATTGGATAGTGCTCGGAAAGATGATTTTGACAATATGTTGCACGTAAAAATAGGATCACCAGATCTCCTAGAATTAGTCATGGAATTCAAAACAGGGATCGGGGGACCCGATTTGACCTAGTTTTTTTTTATAGGACCCATTTTTTGGCCAGGCCCATACAGGTTCCCCATGGACCCACAGAGACCGTGCCCAAGAAAGAAAGAAAAGTGAAAAAATAATAAAAAAATGGTTTTAAAACTACTTTTTAGGAAGGTTTATGGGACCTGACCCGTTAATTTCAAATAAAAAAGGTAGTTGTTGTGCATTTTAAACGTGGAAAAAATCTATTTTTAGAAGGAAAAATTAGTGGATCCCGTGTGGCCATCCATGCAAGCCTGTAGAATATTTTTGGAGACCTGTAAGAGGAGGGTTAACACCTATAAATAGTGTTTTCCTCTCCCCCATTCAAAGGAGGAGAAGAAAAATTTCAAGGCATGGCAAAAAAGGATAGAAAAGAGAGAAAAAAGAGATAAGAGAGAAAAGAGAGAAGGAAGCAAGGAAGAGTGGGGTGAAGGAATTCCTTTGCCTCCCATCCTCGAGGAGCATGCCAAATCTTGGAGAGCTACTGAAGGCCTAGATTCCCCAAAGGAGAGGAGCAAGCAGCCAAAGTCAGTACCGTCTAAGCCATGGGTCTTCACCAAAGCCCCCAAAGCATTAGCCGGGTCTGTCCCCTCTTGACCTGAAACAGGGGTCAAGATCAGGTATATTCTCTAATAGAGTAGTCATAATGTAGATTCTTCATCAAAGTAGTTTGTATAATATTGTAAATTAATACCTAATCATGCATGTGGGCTAGGACATAAGAAAAGGGGAATATTCGAAAACCAGCATCAAATAGGAAGACTGGTTCAACTGGGTGAAGTGGGAGCCTAACACCTTCCCAACTTCATAACCCTAATCTCTGGACTAGACCGAGTCAATCTCGGGTCCATCCCGATGGATCAGGCCCACATCTCGGGTCCTAAGTCCTAACCCTAGGTGGCGACTCCAAATGTTTATTTTAGTTGTTAGAATATATCCGAGGTGGATAGCCTTGCGAAATAGGCCCCCCACATGTCTTCGAGCAAGGACACGGTGGCATGGTGGCCCGCGAGAGTAGGCCCGATGACCATCCCCTCAACACCATCATTGTCGCCATTGCCATCATGCCCTCTCATTTGTTAGGCTTCATTCCTTCACCAATAAGCTCCTTCTTTGAATTTCTTTTCTTCGTTCTCTTCTATTTTTGGTCCTTTTCTGCTATAAATGGCTTCTACCCAAGACCTAGAGGTGGAGATTGTCCACCATCGATAGGGCCACATTTGCACCTTTTGTCCCCACTTCATCGGGCACTGCTCAAGAGTGTTCCTCTGGCTCCTCCGTTGCGTTGGTTCGGTTATTGTACTCCCCTTAAAGACAGTCTGACCGTCCCTGGCGTCCAGAGGGGCATTGGGCTTGATGCTTGAACTTCCATAGTCATCTGAAAGAGGAGGACCTAGTTATTATCAGGTCTCGATTCCATATCCCCGACTCAATCACCCTCCAACCGCCTGCCCTTAACAATTTTCATTTACACTTATTAGTGATGAATTTTGGTTGTTTGAGGATGCCTTTAGAGGTGGCCTTTGCTTTCTCTTACATCCCCTGGTGATCGAGGTATTCCAGTACTTATGCATTTGTCTCTCCTAGCTTCTGTTAAACAGTTGGTGGAGCTTGATAAGGTTTTATGCTCTCATTAATGGGATAGACCAAGCGACGTCCTTCAATCTCTTCTTGGCATGGTTTCACTTGAACTCGTGGATCAGTAATCGTGGTTGGCACTCACTGAGCTAGAAGGTAAAACCAAGGTTGTGGAGGGGAACCCTTCTTCCATTATGGGATGGAACAACAGGTTCTTCTTTGCATCAAGTGTTGAAGGTCTGCCAACTGGTAATGTTTGGATAGCATCGAATATCACTACAATGAATATCCATCTGACCTTGATGGACACTGATGAGCAGACTTACCAGGAGCTAATGGATTTAGGCGGCATCATCAATACCACCCAGCTAGGAGATGAGGGCTTTCTCGCTTGTTATGGGTTGTCCGCAGGTGATTACCTTTGAGATTAGTGTCTTCTTTTGGCCTGTATATTATTTTTTTTATTTTTGGTACTAACTCACATCTTATGCTACAGTGTTGCTTAGCTATCACACGATCCAAGCGGCCTACGCTTCATGCGAGGGCTGCAACCGAAGCTGGGAAAAATTCAAAGGGAAAGAGAGACCGAAGCTACCAATCTCCATTAGGAGAGAAGGCAAAAAAGGAAATGGTTGGCACAAGCTACCAACTCGTCTACACCACGGGACACAAGGGTGGCATGGAAGGATGACACAACCATCCCTGAGGATGTGGAGGTGGCAGTAGTGTCTAATGCATTTATCCCCCAAGAAACGGTGGTCGCCAGCGAGGGAGCCATAATCCACTGCACAGCTGACGTAGTACCATTGAGGCACTGATTAGCAAGTTGATTTGTCAGGATGGGCCACCTGGCCCACGGCCAGTCTAGTGACAAGAGAAACTGCCCATGCTGTGGGGGACCCCTATAATAGCTGAGCTCAGTGTCAAGACCTAGCTGGCACAAGAGATAGGTTGCCTTGTTGTGGTGGATTCACTTGTACAATAGAAGAGAGGATAGTTTGACAATCCTCTAGTTAGGAAGAGGTGTAAAATGGCCAAAATAGGAGTGGGACCAGTCCTACAATGGATAGAATCAAGGACCCAAAAGTTAGGACAACAGATGAGAAAGAAATGGGCAGATCGACAGGTTACCCAGCTGCCAAATGGCTGGCAGAATGCAAGAAAATTTGTTGGGCTCACATCCTTGTACCCATAAGCCTCGTTCTTACCCACCATGTAGAGGTCATAATGCTGACTAAATACAACCTAATAGGCCAGTATTTGGTGGGGTCCATCAATGGGAATTTAGTTTGATTATTTTATGTTTTTAGAATTAATTTTAAGAATTAATGTTAGGAAATAGGGTGTTCAGACAGATGGGCCCTAAGAGCCCTTTGGCAGAATTTTAAAACAAGATTCAACTACTGTTCACCCTATTTCTTGCTGCATAATTCGGTGGACAGCAAGGGGGCAAAGAAGAAGAAGAAAAGAGAGCGGTTGGGGCTGCCTACACCTAAGGTGAGTGTTGCTGCTCTTTGAAATTTTTGTAGTTAATTGGTGTTGTCATAGTAGCATGCTAGGGTTAGGGATTTTAGTTAATTTGGGACTGTAATCAAGTCCCTGTGGACTGATTTGCTCCCCTGTAGAAGAACTCCCAAATTCTAGAAGGATTAGGGACTGAAATTTGTCAGAAGATTGTCCCTGTGAACCCTAGAGCTTAGGATTTTTATTCTCCGAGTAAGGAATTATGTAATTGAAGTTAGAATATGGCCGAATAGGAAAAATTCTGCCAAAACCATAGAACAAGAATTCAGTCCATATTTATCCCTATGAGAATTTAGCTAATTCCCTCCCTGAAATTTTGATATAAGTACGATTAGGGTTGGGACACAAATTTTGCAATTATACACACTTGTATCCAATCCTAATTAAGTGACTAAATAGGGGAATTGATCCAATTCTGCAAAATATCCCAATTACTATTTAATGTCTGAAATTTCTGCAGAAAGGGATGTATAGATTTAGGTTTAGCTAATTTAATCTTAAGAATGGGTTAATTTGAAGCCTAAACCCCATCTTCAGACCTAGTATGCATGAACAAACTTATAAACTGAGGAATTAAACCCAAATCTGGGTTTTGATATAAAATACAGCCCTTAGCAGAATCGGATTCTGTAGAAAGAGGGAACCAATAGGTTCGACCAGCCAACCCACCGGTTGGGTGATTTTAGGTCTGATCAGCCTCAATTTTTTTGCTGATACCCTAGTCCCCTAGTGGGTCATGCTACACTTTAAGTACTTTTATTTGGCCCTACAAGGTGAATCAATTTGGGGCATCATTGAGGCTTGGAAAGTAGGGATTGTATAGGGATTAGTGAGAGCTTATACAAGTTCAGTATGGAACCTGAGCAGAGGTATGCTAGGTGTTACTGATCAGTCCCTATTATGATTAAGTTATACCCTGCCCCTTGTGGGTTATGTCCCTTACCTTTTTACCTAAAATTATGCCTATGGGTAGGGGAAGTTTTGGGACTTTTTAGAGACCTTAAATTAGGTCGGTACATGGGACTTTAGGAGTTGTTTTTGTCACACCCCGTTCTCACAAACAAGACTGGTGACCGAGTTAACCCAAAATCTGTTAGGATCATCTGATGCAGTAACCACAACATAGCATTCACACAACTAAAGAAAGTAAAATCTATATTCTAGTGGAAGTCTTGTATGTATATACCGGTAAATACCCCAATACTCTTGATACCCAAATTATGTTACATAGTACATTTACATGTGCGTCCGTAGGCGTGATATATACACAAGAAATACAATTTAAGTATCCAGAGCACAAAAGGGGTAACGTAACAAAGAATCAAAAGAATCTCGGGTCGGGTATCACTGTTGCTGTCCTGCAACACAGCTCTGGCATAGGCACTCATCACCGTGCCCAAGATCTTCAGGGACCCCCCAATCCTTAGCTAGAAATTCTATAGTGGGTTCTGGCTCTAGCTCCTCAGTCGGAAACCCTACAAGATCATCTCAAATGGTGTGCATGTGGGATGAGATCACTAACCCAGTAACTGAAAAAAAGACCAAGCAAGCATTCGCAATACAAATGAACCTATATGCATGTAAAGTCCATTTTTATTATCCTAAATCACCCAAGCAACATTGCTAAGTCATAGGTTATGTGCTACTCACAACCACAATACCCTATAGGAGGGCTAGGCTGAGGTGGCACTCCGGTAGAGCTTCTGCTAGGGATAGGCTATGGGAGGTCTAGGCTGAGGTGCACTCGGGTAAAGCTTCTGCTAGGAATGGGCTGAAACCCAAATGGTTGAAGAACTTTGAAGGCCCAAAGAACACTTCAAAGATTCGAAGGAATCTTACGAAGATCTCCCTGAAGACTTGAGGAACCTTAAAAGGGGGTGGGAGACTAAGGGGAAACTTTTCCTACACAAAATCTCACTCAAAGACGGCAAGGGATTGAAGAATTTTGAAGGTCCAAAGAACACTTCGAAGATTCGAAGAACACTTCGGATCTTATGAAGATCTCTCTGAAGACTTGAAAAACCTTAAGGGGAGAAGGGGAGGAAAGAGGGCAGATTTTCTTTACAATGGATGCTCCTAAGAGACTTGGGTGTTTGTTGTGTTGGTGTGTAAAATCAAAGGGAGGGGGGTATTTATAGAATTTTTGTGGACCAATAGGAAGGAGAGAGAAAATTCCTTAACCAATGGTGGTAAAAAGAAATTTTCCTAAACCAATGGGGTGAAAGTAAGAAATTTTGGAACAATGGGGTGGAGGGTAATTTTCTTTAGCCAATGGGGGGAAAGGTAAATTTTTTGGGCCAATAAGGTAAAAAAGATTCTTTTTTGGACCAATGAGAGGTCACCGTGTAGGATACGCTAGCGGGGCAGTGTAGGATACATAAACGGGTGAAGAGGGAATTCCTTCTCCAAATCGGTCGCCAAAAGGGGATTTCGATCACCGACTGGGGTGTCGGAGGTTTTAACAGGGGTGTGGGAGGTTCAACAAGGGTGCTAGAGCTCCACTAGGGTGCTGGAACTCCAGCAGCACTGCTGGGGCTCCGGCATGGGTGCTGGGGCTCGGGTATGGGTGCCGGAACTCTGTCATGGGTGTTGAAACTCCTACATGGGTGCTGGAACTCAGTCGGGTAGACACAGGGCTTGGTCAGATATGCGTAATGCTTGGTCAGGTATGCGCGGGGCTTGGTTGGGTATGCTCGGGGCTTGGTCGGGTATGCTCGAGGCTTGGTAGATTACACACAGGTCTTGGTCGGGTATTGTAGACACCCAATTTTGTCACCCCCTCTAGCTATGATGAAATGTGCATCTTGGATGTGACTTCTTGCTTTCGATCAACAGAGATGATGATTGACTAAGGAAACCCAGAAACATCCCCTACCTAAAAATCCCGAAAACCCCTCATAGAAGAAATCAGGGTCCAATTTTGACTTTTTATATATGAAGGAATCCAGTAAAAATGACCGTACAGATGGATAGTACTCGAAAATACGAATTTGATGATATATGGTACATCAAAATTGGACAATCGGATCTCCTACAATCTTCCCTAGAAAATTATATTTTTCCACGCCCATGTCACGCACACCAACCTAGCCCTCGCACTCACGCAAGCCAGCTCACTCGTAGCCACAAGCCATCCCACGTGCGCACGTAGCCCAACCCACTAGTAGCCGTAAGCCAACCCGCTCATAGCTGCAGGCTAACCCGCGCATAGCTACAAGCCAACCTGTATACGAACGTAGGCCAGCCCGGGTGTAGTAGTAGGCCAGCCCCGTGCAACCTACCAGCCAGTGTGCCCTCACTTCTCGTCTCCCATATGCATCCATACATGCCCCATGCACCCCCACCCAGCCTTGTGTGCCGTCATCATTGGTCGGGATTTGTGTTCCACTGACCCAATGGGTTATGAGAAAATCTTTTCTCTTCACCCGCTTGTGTATTTTACACTACTCCACTAGCATACCCTACTCCGTAATCTCCCATTGGTCCAAAAAGGAATCTTTTTATCTTATTGGTAAAAAAAATTACCTTTCCCCCCATTGGCCAAAGAAATTTACCCTCCACCCCATTGGTCCAAAATTTATTACTTTCATCCTATTGTGTAAAAAAAATCACTTTATTCCCCCATTGGCTAAGGGAATTCCCTTTCCCTCCCCATTGGTTCAAGAATCCTATAAATACCCCCTCCCTTTGTTTTTTCACAACAACACACCAACACACCACAAGATTCCAAGCCTCTTAGTGAGAGAAGCTCTGCCTTCTCTCCTCCCCCTCCCCCATGAGGTTTTTCAAGTCTTTGGAGAGATCTTCATAAGATCCGAAGTGTTCTTTGGGCCTTCAAAATTCTTCAACCCTTTGCTTTCTTTGAGTAAGCTTTTATCTGAAAAATCACCTCTTAGTCTCCCTCCCCCTCTTGAGGTTCGTCAAGTCTTTGAAGATATCTTCAGAAGATCCAAAATGTTCTTCGGATCTTCAAAGTGTTCTTCGGGCCTTCAAAGTTCCTCAATCCTTAGAGAATAGCCTATTCCCAGCAAAATCTCTGTTAGAGTGTCACCTCAGCTTAAGTTTGGAAATAGCTTACCCTAGCAGAAGCTTTGCCAGAATACCTATAGCCTAACCCTCCCGTAGCTTATCCCCAGCGGAAGCTCTGTCGGAGTGCCACCTTAGCCAAAACCCAGAAGTAGCCCATCCCTAGCCGAAGCTTTATCGAATCAATACCTTAGTCAAAGTCTGAAGGTAACCATCCTAGACGAAACTCTGTCCGATCAACATCTCTCGAGAAAAGGAAGTTAGAGGTTAAGACCATCTTCCCTTGAGCCAAGAGAATCCAAAAGATAGTTTGAGCCAGTGCTGATCAGGGGTCCACCCCTCTTGACCCGAAATAGGGGTTAAGTTCAAGTATAATTTCTCAACCAACTTATCATCATGTAGACTTTATATTGACTTTTTGTTAGTGTATATAGTTATTTAAATTCAATCGTACATGTGAATGATAACTTAGCCCTGCATGCGGAATAGAAATAATCATGGAAAATGTTCATTCTTAAGCATCTAGTAGGAAGACCGGTTGAACCGGGTCGATTGGGTGCCTAATACCTTTCCAACTCTACAACTTGACACTTACCCTAAATCTCTGGGCCAAGTTGGGCCAATATATCCCTAAACCTGAGAGTGGACTCAAACAGTTTATGCAACTTGACTTTCACTCATTTAATCAACGTGAATAATTGAGTAAGCCCATAATTCCAGTATTATCTCTCCCTCTGACAACAATTTCCCTCTCTGGCAATGATCTCTCTCTACAATAATCTCCTTTTCCTGCAACTACTCTATTTCTCTTATAAAATTTGCTCGAGTTTTAATACAAACTCATCACTCAAAACGATTTGTACTAGAATTTAATATATTTGAATTTGTAGAAGAAAAAGAAATCATATCTGCATTAGTTTTGTTAGAAAACAAGAAAGAGAGAGAGAGAGAGAGTACAAAGATCTCACACATGGGATTTTATTTCAATATCATAACTCTAATGATTCTGATCCAAGAAGACGGGAAACAAGTTTCTGATGAGATTCTACTACCTCCCTCGAGGAAGGAAAACATTCACCTTTTATTCGGTTCTAAAACATTTCAGTCATCTTTAACAATAAACTTTTTATTATTTCAGGAAAGATTGATCTAATGAAGTAGGAGAGTTCAACTCTAGGCACACCTGCTTCTACCTACTGGCCCTTAAGTGACCACCAACGGAATAGGTTCGAAAAACAAGGATGTTATTTGGTTCTTGCTCTCGTTGTCTATTGTAGCATGGCCATCTCCATATTGATATATAAACAGAGATATTCGAACAAGGTTTATGGTGGTTCTAATAAAATGTTGGGGCAATAAAGATTCATCACTGATGATTACTTCCTTATTTAACTTCTTCCACATTTCATCAATCATGTGCCTTATATGTTCACGAGCCACATCTTCTGAAGCACCAGTTTGATGCATGTAATACTGGATTGATTTTAAGACGTCACCCCTCTCCAATTCATCCTGTATGGAGAAAAATATCAGTATTTTCTATCACTTTAAAATATTTATATATAAGGAAGGAATTTTCTTACTAACACGCACTTGTTAAATAGTTTGTATTTGTAACCTTTTGTTTTTTATACATTTTTTGTTTGTAATATTTGTCATTTCATATATGTATTCGGAGACGAAAATGCATGTAAGGCAATGACAACTATTAAAAATAACAAAATTGCATGTCACTTACAAATAATTTTGAAAACATTCTTTTAACCCTAGTTTAAAGACCTTTTGAAAACAAAAAAGAAGCAATCAAAAGAAGGTTACATGTTCTAAATATACCAATAGAGAATCCCTACAAAGAATCTAGGGAAATTTACATTCACCTCCCCTCATGTTTGCCCTTATTACATTCACGCCCCCTCGCGTTTCATTTCTTACAAATAAACCTAGTCCAGCTAACATCGTAAGTGAAGTATTTAGTTTTGAAATTGAAAAGACTACTTTACCCTTATGATATCTTTACCTAAAACATCCTAATTCAATGACCATTTTACCCTTATTACATCTTCAATTCTAAAATCCCAAACTTGGTCTTCAACCCTAACTGCTGCCCTCTTCAACTTTGTTGTTTCCGTTCATGGCGACAAACGCGAGGGGAGGTGAATCTAATATAAATCCTACAACTAAGTACTTATTTCACATCAAGTTCAGGATAGTCCCTACCTATAAATCTAGGTCTAACTAAGATCTAGTGAATTTACCAACCCAACCAACCCTATTTCAAAATAAAAATTAACTAATAATAAATACAGTGGAAGGAAGCAAATTACTAATTAATTTATGGAGATTCACATACCTTTGAAGTACCAAGATCATTAGCAAGTCGAACAATCATCGACGGCCAAGTTAAGAGACTTGGATATTGTGAAAAGCAATATAAAGCCTCCTTTCGAAAAGTTTGTCGCAAAGAGAAAAATGCATGAATAAGTATGACTTTTACTGATATTGTAGTAATTGCATTGTTTAGGCACTCCTCAAGAGTTGTTCTGTGATTGTTGTAATACCACTTTGCCTCTATCAAGTATGCTTTGCATAAATCAACCCACTGGAATAAAATTGAAAGAAGCATATAAGTTATATTGTAGAGGAAAATATTTTTAAACTGATTTTTCACATGGTAAGAGTGGAGGGTGTCTCAAGATCAAGTTTGGCCAGTGGAAGGTGATTTTGTAATTTGACTACATACTTATCTAAAAAATGATCTAGATATGTCATATGCCAGAGTTAGATTCAATTATATCCCCTCTCATGTATTGACATAATTTCTGGTATTTTCAAGGGGCCATTTTCATTTAGAACGTTACATTTTTTTACTAGATTTCATAGCTTTATTTTAGCATTCAGCCAATTCCATTTTTCAGACTGAACATTGACATAAGAGTAATGGACCTTGGGATTCACCAATCCACATAATTCCAGATCCATCTAACCATAATGGATTAGAATAAAATTCTAACAAAATATTTTTAGGCGAAAGTGATTTATGTGGGGGAGTGATGTGGCCCCTGCACCTAGACATAGGGAACAAAATGAATTGTCACCCCCTTGTGAAATAGAAAATGATTCATTTTGGATGTTTCCTTATGCACTCTCATTGGTCATTGCGCTTGTGCAAGAACTATACTCCTCCACAAGGAACACTTCCCCATATTTGTACAACCAAGACAAAGATGGGCAATTTAAAATAAATGGATAATTTTGTTTAAATTTCCCCGTTGAGGTAAGCTTACCGCAACTATAAACTATTTCAAACACATGGTAGGATGATGTAGTGATTTTGACCATTGGATTGACAAGTCTAACCTTAGGCAAGCCACATATCAAATTTCAAGCCTTATTCAATGAAACACTCTTCCATGTATTGGCATTCATCCTTGTATATGTTATCATCTGCTCATACCCATACACCCTCTTGTAGTCCCTAAATTGTCAGATTTTTATTTTCACATTGAGAAATATCTGTTTAAGTTGAAACTTGATATGTAAGTTGGGGCATTGTGGCTTACCGTTCCACAAAATTTTGGACTCATATGATCTGTATATTAATTTTGAGGAAACCTTTGACTAAGGGTGCACCACATGGGCCATTCTAGACTACATTTTTGAAAAGCCATGCCCTGCTTGGGCCCTCAGGTAGCCTAGCAAAAAGTTGGGCTGGGATATCTCAGCTCAAGCACAGCCTTTTCAGCCTAGCAAAAATAATTTTAACTTAAACATTTAAATGTTTAATGGGAGAAAGAATGCATGAGGCTATGTAGCGTACACTAACTTATGTCCATGTGCATAAGGGGAAAGTATGTTAGGTTTGTCTGGCCAAACTTGCACCCCCTACGTTTGCCCAATAATAAAAACAATGAATAGGTCTAATACCTCTTTCTTTAGGAAATGTAAGCTGTTAAATCCGGTTTTCTTGAGTTGAACATAGGCCATTTCATTAATAGTGTTGAAAAGAGCCAAGAAGCATATCTTCATATAGTCTAGAAGTTGTTCCACGGCCTCAATATCCCATCTGAAAGCAACATCAGCTAAGTTGAGATATATTTCTTAAAAAAATAGCTTTATATATTAACACAGAATAGCCAAACAAACCTCTCCACCGCATCAGTAAAAAGCTCGAGTTCTTCCAAAGATCCATAAACATCATAAACATCATCGATCGTTGTTATTAGAGCAAGAACCTTTGTAAGTTCAATCCTAAAATTACTTAAATGAGGTTCAGGTTTCATTCCCAATGCCCACAAAAAGCGTTGGACCATATCATCTCTAACGAAACCCAAGTTTTCTCCAAGGCCCAAATGTTCCCACCACCTATAAACAAAAAAAAAAGAGCAATTTAGACTGCATGCAACACAAATGGGCATAATTATTTTTTTTTTTTTTATTTTTTTTTTTTTAACGAGGAACCCTTGAATCTGTCCGATTTTACGATTCAAGTCAACCACGACTAATCGATGTAATAGATCAGTCGTGAGGAGACTCGAACTGAAAACGTCTATTAACATATGATGCCTTTGGACAAGTGGAATTAAACCTTGTGGTGTTAGGGTAACACATATGGACATGCATACCTTGACAATTCAGCTAGATCTTTCTGGTGTACAGCTTGGACAATGTTGTAATTTAACTTTGCTAGTTCAATTAAAGCAGGAATTGAGTTCTCCTTTTCCCCATAGATGTCAATGTACCACCTAGCTTCTAACCAATGCATCCTCCAGTGGAGAGGACGCTCCAAAGCATGAATCACTAATTTTGCAAGCCTTGGTTCCATATCACACTTGATCCCCTCCAAAACTGTCCTCGTGAATTCTCTGGCCTCGTCCAATATATTTTCACCTTCTACAGCCAAGTGAGAAGCTTCATACAAACTTAGAACTCCCTTTACATCATCTAAAGATCTTCCTATGAAATTTCCTGCCTCATCTTTCAAGTGATTAAGCACACCTATTCACAATTTAAGTTACTTTTATGTTAGAGAGAGAGAGAGAGAGAGAGAGAGAGAGAGAGAGAGAGAACCCAAGGGGGTAGCGCAATTGGTGAGCAACAAACTTGGTACATGCCGTAAACTCGGACGTCCTAAGTTCGACTCCCACTAGGCATACCTTGGGCCACTCACACGGGGTGCTTAGTGCTCTTCACTGCTTTCAGTGAATTGGTATGACCAGGTCCATGCGGTTGTGGGGTCAGTATGAGCCCACGGGATTAGTCAGGCCGTAGGCCTGAATACTCGTCGTTAGCACAAAAAAAAAAAAAAAAAGAGAGAGAGAGAGAGAAGGAATAGTACCTTGGCTGATTTCATATCCATGCTGTCTAAGGAGCCTAAATCGAAGAGCAGTAGCATGAAGACTCTCCTCAGTTCTAGTATCCATATCTTTCATGCATCCTATAGTGTCCAGGGCTTTCTTGATCTCCTCCTCAAAGAGGTAGCTTAACCCAAGCCTTCCGATGTCATCAATCAGCTCAAGCTGATAAAGATGCCCCATGGCTCTATCATCAAGTCTATGCTTTACTTTATCTTCCAATTTCTTGGTCTTGTCCTTGTAGGCCTCTTGCTGTGAAATAAATTTGTCACCAAATAAATTATGAGGATATATAAGTATGGTTACAAAAGAAATAAGGATTTACTCACAATGTAATCACTCTTTAAAGATTGCAGAAAATCGAAGCCCCAGATGCTGGGCTGGTAGTTTGCAGATCTCCTTTCAGTTATTGGATCAAATGAAGGAGAGTTTACATGGGATCGGATGCTTAAACTCATGTAATGATGGTGAGAGGTTTTATTGGGGCACTTCTGTAAGGAGTCAAGCCTTTGGAAAAGCAAGCTGTAGGCAGGATATGGAGATGAAGAGCCATGACTTAGTTGCAAAATCACCACTACTCTATGGCCTATATATAGTTATACATTCATCCTTGTCCTTCCAATGAATTTAGCTTTTTTGATTTTCTTTTTAAAACATTAAAACCAAACTAAAAGCACCAAAAGCATGTGTTAATTTAAATATGGTGACTTACATGACTTACAGTGACACTTTAACTACAATTATTGACTTACATTACGGAGATTAGTTTTTTGGAGGCACACGCGTCTAAATCTAGATTGGATTAACTCCTCATTTCTACACTTGCCTTCAACATTTGGTTTGTGGCCGTTGTCCTCCAACATTGATGCAATGTATTTGTCTTCTTTTGATCTGTACCAAGAAAAAGTTTGTCTTCTTTTGATATTGATATATATCATACTCTCATACTATTATATAAAGTATGTACTTATACCTTGTGGCTAATCTTTTTTTGAACTATTCTATCATTCTTATTTAATTAATTCTCTCTTTTCTTTCCTATTTCTTTTTAAAACATTAAAACCAAACTAAAAGCACCAAAAGCATGTGTTATTTTAAATATGGTGACTCACATGACTTACAGTGACACTTTACCAACAATTATTGACTTACATTATGGAGATTAGTTTTTGGAGGCACATGCCTCTTAATCTAGATTGGATTAACTCCTTATTTCTTCACTTGCCTTCAACATTTGTTTTGTGGCCGTTGTCCTCCAACATTGATGCATTGTATTTGTCTTCTTTTGATCTGTACCAAGAAAAAGTTTGTCTTCTTTTGATATTGATATATATCATACTCTCATACTATTATATAAAGTATGTACTTATACCTTGTGGCTAATTTTTTTTTTTACTATTCTATCTTTCTTATTTAATTAATTCTCTCTTTTCTTTCCTATCATGTTTTCATTCTTTTTATTTCTCCTAATTTGTTGGCACACTTTTTTATGTTTGGATAATAATCTCTCTCTCTCTCATTTTCTCACGTCCCATATATAGATCATATATAGATTATAGATAGTATATCTTTCTATATTCTTGCTCTCCAATTACTTTCCTCATTTCATTTTAAATCTGAAAATTACATGTAAATAGATATTAGTTCCCTTATCCTCTGATACTGAAACCCTAAACAAGCAAGGAACCATCGAAGCAGTCGGATGCCGAAGGAGCTTTCCTCTACAGTTCAAGCACGAGAGCTATGATGTCCATCGGAAAAATTGCTTGTACTTATGCTGCTTTGCTTCTCCATGACGACGGGATTGCCATCACTGCGAATGTGGCGGTTGAATCCTACTGGCTGAGTATTAAGATCTCATTATGAATGTGGGTTCCGGCGGTGGCGTTGCTCCCGTTGTTGTTGCTGCCCCATCTGGAGGCGCAGGCAGTGGTGCTGCCGCCACTGCCGCTCCTGCAGTTGAGGAGAAGAGGGAAGAACCCAATGAAGAAAGCGATGATGACATGGGCTTCAGCTTTTTCGATTAGAAGCTCCTTTCAGTATGACATACCCTTTTGCAAATTTAGTTCTGCGTGTCACTTAGGAATTTGTTATGCATGTTTACTATTACAAAATTTCCCTAACTCTGAAAAGAAGAATGTCACATTAATTGGATATTCTAAAACCTTTTTTGTGTTGGATTTGTTTGATTCTGAATAGTATAGTTGTAGCTTTAAAAGAAATCCAATGGTTTTGGTAGTTTTATGGTTGGGTGCTGGATTTGATTGATTTTGAATCCAATGTGGGATCAATAATAGTCGGAACACCTACCCTTATTCTGCACTACTAGATAGATTTAGGACTTTTGATTATGCTGGAAATCTGTGATGTCTAAGCTCATTAGTTTAGTTACCCTAACTCATCATCACACCTAAGGCAGGAGTAAGAAATTTGGAATAAAGAACGAGATCTATGAATATCGCCCATCTAAGCTAGCGTTATTGGCTGTTATAATCAACCAAGATGATATATTTTGTCATACAATTTTCACTTGTTGGTTATTTCTCCTTTGATGTGCTCTTTAATGAGGTAATTTCTTTTAGAGTTCTTGAATAATCAATAAGTAATGACATCGACAATTGTGCATTCCCATGGTCTCTGTTTCTTTCTGCTAATTTCTTTTCATTTATTATATGAATACTCAATATGTTTTTATTTTGCAGGGAATATTTTTGTGGAACACCGTATATTTTGGAAGAGTTTTCTTGCAAAGTAAGGTTTTATTTGAATGCATATTCCTTATTTAATTTTTATTTCTTCCTTGCTAATCTTTTTGCTTAACTATTTTACCCTTCATTTTTATTTAAATTCCTCATTTCTTTTCTTATCATTTTTTTCCTATTTTTTTATTTATCCCAAAATTTTGGTATCTTTTCTATTTTTTTTTATATAGATTTTCTTAATTTTATTCAAAAAAAAAAAAAAGACTCACGTAGTCATCCTTCACAATTTCTTCCCGCCATAGGTAACAAAATCTCTCTCTCTCTCTCTCTATCTCTCATCTCTCTCCTCTCGGTCCTTCGTGCTCGTCTCTCTTTCTCTCTCTCTCTCTCTCTCTCTTCTCTCTTTGTTTTAATCTCATAATTATTGGATGAATAATCCTACTATATCTCCTTATTCATGTTTATTAAAAACTAACATCTCTTCTATAAAAAAAAAAAAAAAAAAAAAAAAAAAATCTCCCAAATTGCTTTCCTTTTTCTTTATTTTAATAAATAAATAGTAATTTCTTTATTTTCTTCAAACTTTCACACCTCCACCTTCTCTCAAACTATTTTACCCAAAAAAAAAAATCTCTCAAACTCTCACGGCCCTATATATAGAAAGTATATCTTTCTATATTTTCTTTCCCTAATTACTTTCCTAATTCCATTTTAAATATAAAAAAAAATCTTATAATTATCCCTATGATTAAATATTAGTTTCCTTATCTATCTCTCTCTTTCTCTCCTTTTCCTTTTGAAACTCTTTTCCTCCTCTCTCTTTCCTTCTATCTCGCCACAATCTATCTCATTCCATATTTACATTAAAAAAAGAAAATATTTATCCTCTGTCTCCTTCTATTTAGCACAATCTATCTAATTCCATATTTATACTAGAAAAGAAAATATTTATTTTTCATTATTCCTTATTTTCGGTATTCTCTCCCACTCTCTCCCTACACCCTCCCCTCCTGCAAAACTTAAGAGAGAATTTGGTTTCTCGCTTGCTCGCTGCTTGTTATTCTTCCATGTCTAAAATTGGACTACAAGAACACCTCCTGGAAACCTGCGTTGATCCTCCCCTGCAATATTTTGAATGTGGATTCTCCCAATTTTTTTTCTTCTTCACGGAAGATTGGGAGGATCCATAATAAACAATCTCTAGACCAGACTTTGGACAAATATTTTTCTTAGAAATCAAATATAATCTGCCACCTATCTCAATTTCAGTTGATGATTAATAGGGTTTTTAGCAATCTCTTAATAGTAATTAATAGTTTAGATTTATTTTCATCACTAACTTTGTTTTGTAGCGTGCATGGTTGATTCAGTTTAGTCTCTCCTCTTTCCTCTGTTATTTGATTCATTAATCATTCATTATGTTTTTTATTCTTACTTTTCATATCTTGTGCTGATGGTTATGTGATCCATGTGTTTGTGTGAGAATATTCTACCCAAACTGATGCTAATTTAGAAATCGCTATATATCGACTGTATTGGCTGATTCATATTGATTTCGGTCGACATTATCTTCCAATTTGGTCTAGTGGTCCTGGCAGCATATTGTACCTTTATGGAAGGAGTTTTGCACCTCTTTGTTGTTGTCTTCATCAACTAGTAGCTGGTTTAGTTCCATGGAGAAAAATCTTGGAAGCCCATAAGCTGAGGTTTTTTATGAAAATGTGCTTTTAAAAGTGGAATGTTTCAGGAAGAGGTAAGAATACTTTGTAGTATGTAGGAGTTGGAGAGTCATGATGTTGTCCAACTCATTAAAATATAATGATATATTGGTTATTGGGCTGTTAATTCTAGTCTAAATATTATTTTTGCCTTATACAGTACAGTATGCATTGTGATAAGAGATAAAGCTTCTAAGACTAAAAAGGCTTGTATTCACTTTGAGCAAGTTGGACATTGGAGAAGGGAAAGAGGTTGATCTTAAAAACTGCCCGAGATCTAAGCTTAAACAACAATGCATTAAATATCTTAGATTTTTATGAATTTTTATCTTGAATGAAGTTTATTATAGAATCCCATTTGAGAAAATGCCTTCGCCTTTTCTGAATTGTTTAATTAGTTGATCGTAGCTCTTATTATCTTATTATGAGAAAAGTGGAAAAGATGGGATGGACTTCATTCTCTCATTCCATGATCCCTTATGCTTTAAAGTTTGGATTATATGAAATGAAAAACCCATAGAGTTTCAACATGAAAATTTAAGGAAATTAAAGAGGTTGTTGTTGGGGAGAACTTATTCTTTGATCATGGATTAAGCGTTTACCAAAGGAATTCAAACAGGTTCCTATAGAACAATTTGGATTGTATTTTTAGAATTTGATCTTTGATTAAAAGGAGTTCTGTTGATCATAAAATTTACTTCACATTTTATCTTTGTTTGCTATAAAGTTTATCGTACAATCTCTCTCTCTCATACACACATTTCTTTTGGGTAAGGCACACAACTAAACACATTCTTGTCCCACGTGCATTTTGGACGTGTAGATTTTTACTAGTATATATATATATTTATATTACTTAACTCTCATGTGTTGGTTTTTTTTTTTTGGGTAGAAACAAAACTATTCATTAGAAAAACTTGAGACTTCAGGATGTCGAATTAATATTTCGTCAACCTTTTCAATTTGGGAGTGGAATTTGGCCAAGTTATCCGAAAGCGGTGAATCTTCACATACGTGAACGTCCTTGATCTATAGATATAGCATCTATTGAAGAGAGAGAAAATAGAGACTATAGCACCTTCCTAGTTAAGGAGTCTACGATTAAGTTGTACTTCCTAAGCACAAATTGAAAATTACATTCCAAGAAGTAAGAAAAAGTGTGTGAATTATCCTCAACCATCGGCTGAATGAGAAGCGGAATAGATGTGTTTCGCCCTAATGTATTTACAGTTAGTTTCCACCACTAAACGGTCAATACTTTTTGAGATTGCCTCCAATGTAGCACTTATTGCTAGTGCCTCCACCAATAAGACAGATTGCAAGTGCAAAGGTTCAGAGATCACCACACAAACCCAACCCCAGTGGTCTCTAATAAGAAGCCCAACACCTCTCTTATCACCATTATTCTTACATGATGCTTTTTATTAAAATGACTCGTGAGGTTTTCCATACTCTTTGAACGTCATTTGAAAGTAGCGTACCATAATACTAAATTCTTTATTTTTGTCAGAGTTGGGTACTTCGAAAATTTCTTCTATACTTCAATTGGCCAACTCTGCCTAGCACTAATACAAGATGATTAGGAAAGGGCATCCTTCTTTGCTTGAAGCTGGTTGCATTGAAGGTAGAACTTGGTACTTGTTAAAGGTTGAGGCAAACCACACACCCACCCCTAGGGGTGTTAATTTCAAGCCCGGCCGGTGTGACCCGATTAACAAATATGTTTGTCTCGTTTATAATCACTTGTTATCGGTGCATGAGGTAAGCCCAAATTAGTCCCGACCTCCTAGCTCAACCATCTATAAGATATATATTGATATATTTATCAAATGATGAATGTAATTTAAGTGTAAGTTCATTCCTAAATCATTTATGGTTTAATAAATATATTAAATTCTCTACCGTCCAAGATTACTAAAGCCCATTTAGGCTTTAATGGTGGATTACTTCATTAAGACCAGATTAACTCAATTAGTAGAAGCTCGACTAAAACCTGGAACCCAACCGAGTCCATCAAATTACATAAGTAGATGGTCACGGTGCAAGCTAAAAGCTTCGGCAAGACCGTTTGGGCCCAACCAGTCGACACCCCAAACAACCCCCATGATTTGCACTCTGCTACTAGTTGCTGCATGCTACGGCCTAGTCTGTGAGCCAGCATTTGCAGCTACTGTATGTTTAATTTTTGAAATTGAAAAGATTATTGCACCATTATGATATCTTGACCTAAAAAAATATCCTAAGTCAATGACCATTTTACCCTTATTGTATCTTCATCTCTAAAATCCCAAACTTGGTCTTGAACCCTAGCCACTGGCCCCTTCAAGTTCGTCATCTTTGTTCACGGTGGCTGGCGAGAACATGACTATTTTGCCTTACGAAGCCTTTCTAGCTTTACCCTTCCCTGACTTCAAAGGTGGTTTTACGCCTTGGGAGAACCATGACACATTTTCCCTCTTACAAAGCCACCACCAATCACAGAGCCCTGTTCACTCTAATTCTGGTGAGGACGAACAACAAGGCACGCTGTCGGTCATCAGTCATAGACAAGTAGAAGAAATTTTTACAAATGTTGAGAATCATGGACCCTAAACATGTGTGTAAACATTCTAATAAAGAGATGGAGCAACAGGTATGAATTCTCTCAAATGTTGAGCTTCAAATGAAAATGTAGGTACTAATCAGACTGCTCATTGTACCTAGCAGTGAACGAACAAATTCCACAAACCATTAAGTGAAACCCTAGATTGAGGTTCGTGTTCAGCGGGAGTTTTGATTATTGAATTTTGAGAAAAAAAAAATGAATTTAAAACAGAAAAAGGAAGTCATCAAGGAGACAACACATGAATAAAAACTCATAAAGGCAAAAGCCCCTCTCACCTAGCCTGAGTTGGGTCTGTAGAATGATATTTAAATAGAACAAATAACAATCGTATCTTCCCTTGAAATTCTAATGATGAAAAACCTTCTGAATCGTGAGTGCAGTTGTCACACCCTGCCTCCACTTACCTGAAGGCTGGTGACCTGAATACACAATTGTATCCACAATCCATCCAGGATCTCCAATGCAGTATTTTAAGGTTACAAAGTTATGAAATGAATATAAAATTCACAATGCATAATAGTAATTAATAAGATAACACAGCTGGTGAATTATATTGATACACCATATTTACACAAAAAAAAATAATAATAACTCCTATCAGAACATAATTACAATAATACCCTTAGGGTTACATCTGGTATGTACGCCAAAAGAATAAAAAAATGAAGACGAATATTATCATCTTCAGGGTGCCCCAAAGACACACCCATCACACACACAACTTGTCTCATGTGCAACTAGCTCCTCAATCCATAGATTATCTCCATAAAGAGTTGGCTCTTCGATAATAGCCTCAGGAAGGTTTCCTGGAATACCATCTAAAAACATTACAACAAATGGGATGAGCTTCCACGAAACCCAGTGAGGGGTGGACATGCATGCAAAACACAATCATATACACAATGTAACAATAAGAAAGATGCTCAACAATGCCAAATAAATGCGTATTAAATGAATGCAATGCCATAATTCGGTTTGTTATCACACAAGCCTAATCAATAGATTCTAAGTCCATATTAGGTTTTAGTGATACTGCAATATAAGTGGTATCCCTAGTCACGAATGTACGTTATTAGTCCTCGAGGATACAAGCTAGTTGCAAGTCATGAGCATATTGGTCCCTATATGGCTACTTTAGCACCTAGTAAGCCCCTATTAATAATCACCTATATAAACTGCAACACTGGTATCCAACCTTTAGTGAAGGGTATACCACAACACTAGTATCCAACATTCGGTGAAGGGTTTGTCACGACGATGGTACCCCCCACCTTGGTCATTGGAAATTCCCCAACTTCGGTAGGATTAGCCAATATCTTTCCCCATATTGGCAAGGGTTTATAGCATCTGGTTTATTCTCCTAGCCTGATGCAATCTAACATGAGAGCATATCATATCACAGTCATACTTGCACACCTTGTGATACAATGTCGGAACCCATCCTTTGGCTACCTTGTACCCCACACTCACATACTCTATGGGCATGCAATGTCGAAACCCAAACTTTAGCTACCCTACATTCCATCCATCAACACCAACATATACACATACTATGGCCATGTAGTCCCAGAACCCATCCTTTGTCTACCCTGCATGCCATTCATCAACACCAACACACACACAAACACCATCACCAACAAAAATATCAACACCAATATGCACAATTCAATACTCAAATAGTAATAGGTTTACAATGCAAATATCATGAGCACACGCATATATAACATGTTATAATTAAGTTAGGGTGGTGGATTATAGAGGATTTAATTACTTTATCAAATTTGGGGTTTAGGCTACCCTTTTCTTTTTTTGGGAAACTCGATTGGGGCTTCATGTATTGGACTCCAATTTCGTTTATGATCACCCCAAACCCCTATTTTAGGTGTACATCTTTTTCCCAACATAAAATTAGGTTAGGAAGGGTGATTATTGGGGATTTAGTCAATTGTGCAATTTCTAGGTTTTTTCTTTTTTTTTTTTTTTTTTTT
>NW_024870612.1:46618-59585 GCF_013358625.1 Macadamia integrifolia
TTTTTGCTGGAAGATGATATTATTAGAAAAAAGGGGAAAGAAAGAAATACATAAAAAAGGAATAGAAACAAAGCAAAAACCTCTAGAGCTGCTGGCACTCTCCATCTTCGGCATGGCCATTAGCAGAGAGAGCGAGGTACGCCCTAGAGGAATCTATAACTATGCCTTCCCAGAACCTCACTCTCTTAATATTCTACTACATGTCTAGGGAAAGACACCGAGAATTTTGGAGCTCCAGATTTGGAAGCCTTCTTTGCCAAGAAATCCGTAATCGGGTTAGCTTCGTGAAAGCAATGAGAAATCTTCCATGGGATCAATTCCAGGAATGGTAGAGTAGACAACCACCTTTGGAGTATAGACCGCGGAATATGGTTCCTTTGGGTCGCAGAGACTACCACAGCCGAGTCAGATTCGATCCATAGACCACTAGTGCGCAGCTCCTTAGACATCATAATTCCTTCCATAATAGCCTCAAACTCGGCTTCATAAATTTGCTTGATGCCCAAAAAAATGCTGAATGAGACACAAACCTACCCTTCATTATCATGAACAACCCCTCCTACTCCTGCCCTTCCTGGATTTCCTAGAGAGCTGCCATCAACATTAACCTTTAACCAGTTCAGCTAGGTTTACACCAGTGCACTTCCAAAGGAAGGAAATACTTGGGAGGCTCCACTGTCAAACCCAATCTCCTATAGCAAATTACATCACTCAGATATTTCACCTCCCCCTTCGACCTCCCTAAACAAAGACCAAGCTCTTGATGGCTGAAATAAAAAATGTGCAACTCATTCCTGGAAGCATTTTCATGACATCTTCTGTTTCTTTCCCACCAAATGTTTGCTGCAATAATAGAGAAACCCATCATCCAGGGGGTTTTGAGGTTTACAACTCTGGCCTTGGTCGTCCACCACCTAAGCAGACTATCAATTGACTGGTACAGCTACCACGTCACCTCAAAACAATCAAAAATCATTTTCCAAACTGAAGTCGCAAAAGTGCAGCTAAGGAAGATGTGGTCGATGCTATCTTCAGCTTGCTTACAAAGAGCACACCTGGAAGCAAGGTGAATCCCTTTATGCCTAACCCGCTCATTTGTAGGGAGTTTTCCATGAGCTAATCGCCATCCCAGGGTAGAGTACCTAGGTGGCAGGCCTTTTTGCCAAACCAGAGTACTCCAAGGAACCTTACTAGCTGTCCTTCTAATACCCTCCCAAGCCAAGGAGTAGAAAAAGATCCCAGAGTCGACAAAGGCTAGTAGCACATATCTTCTAAGCCACCTGAAGGTATTTTTACCTTCTGAATTTTATCAAAAATTTTGGACAGCTCCACCGATCTCACCTCAAGGAAAGCCCATTCTCCACCACAAATGAACTCACCCACCTTGGCATTAAAACTAAGAGTGGGAAGGTCCATTATCTAAAGCTCCTCTAGCATGGACTTAGGCCCCCACCACTTGTCCTTCCAAAAATTTGTAAGATTTCCATTGCCGATAATCCATCTTTCATTCTCTTCCACAAAGCTCCTAACCTTTTTAACACCCAAGGCAATAGAAGAAGAGAAACCACCTTTTCTAAATCTGCCATCTTTCTTGATTAACCGAGCCTTGAGGAATGAGCTAGCCGCCGACTTCTCATGCTTGATTCTCCAAATTAGCTTACACAACATAGCTCTGTTGATATCTTTGAGTTTCTTGATACTTAGTCCTCCTTCCTCTTTAGGCTTACAGAGGTCGTCCCATTTTACTGTGATTTTTCTTCCAGTTTCTATCTCACCCGTCCAAATGAAGTTTCTCATCCATCTTTCCATGATTACTAATAAGGAGGATGGCTACCAATAAATAGCAATGCTATGGTTAGGAATACCTGCGATGACCAACCTAACCAGCTCCGCTCTTCCCGCCATTGACAACAAAAGATTTCCTTTCCATCTTGCTCTTGTTAATGGCATGACGAGTACAAACACGACATCCAAACATGGTTTCAATAGTATTCCTAAGGATTCAAAGAGAAAAACCTATTTTTGACAAGTGAAACCAATCTCACAGAGAAGAAAATCTCAAACTAGGTCAGAGAAGGAAGAAAACATACCTTGGATGCATAAACGACATTGATTGATCTCGAAATTGCAAGAGAAAGGTGGGCAATGAGTTCGAAAACCCTCCTTGGTCATTTCCTCTCCTTCTCCACATGTTAGATTAGGGTTTTATGAACTAAACCCCGATCCCGAGCCTATTTATAGCAATTTTAGGTCCACTAGAAACACTAGACCTACTTCTGATGACTATTTCCGATTAGATGAAAACACCCAAATCAGCCTCTGCCAGACCCACCAGAAACAGCACTGATATTTCCAGTGGAATGGCCCTGTTTTTGGTGAAAAATAGCCCTTATTTCCAGTGAACTATTTTGGAAATATTTTTTTTTTATTTTGCAAATCCTTATTGTTATTTTGTTCCCTCAATTATGTGGACCCCACTTATGCATGCTCTAACCCTACTTTTTCCTTATGTATACGTGTGGGACCCACTATGTAAGCATGTGTTCCAATTACATGCAATCGCATGTATTCCAATTACATGCAACCTTGTATATTCATGTGAACTAATTGGATTCTTGCATAGGAGCCATGTCATGCCAGAACACCCGATCCCGATCCCAGTCACGTCCGTCACCTCTTGCTTCTCCTACACGAAATTAGGGTAGACCCCACAATACACCCCTGGCTCTATTGATACTTACTGCTCATGATGTGGCTTTCATCATAAATAATATGATGCAGGGAGTTGAGGAAAGACAAAATTAGTTCATGGCTGAGATCGATAATAGGATCCAAACGGCAATGGAAGCCCATAATGCACCGATCGCACCTCTTACTCCACCTGCACTCGTTCTGGTACCCGCTAGATCGGCTACTCTTCAAACATCAGGTGGGGCACAAGTGATTGGGCATGTACAAAACCCGGCACCAGATCAAGCCCAGGCACACGTAGAGGGTTGGACGGACCTAAAAAACATGATGGAGAAATTTCAGAGGCTTAGGCCCCCATATTTCCCCAAGGTGGGCTAGGATCCGTTGTATCCATCAAAATGGATTGGTGGCATGGAAAAGGTGTTTAGGCTAATGGGCTACATCGATGAGCAGAAAATTTTGTGTGTAGGCTACCAGTTGTAAAATGAGGCCGATGATTGGTGGAGTGCCACTGAGCCCATTCTAAGGGCCAATAAGCCAAACCCCACTTGGGCAGACTTCAAAGGCGCATTCTTTGAGAACTATTTTTTAGAAAGCTTTCGGGATAGGAGAGAGAGTGAGTTCTCCCAATTGGTGCAAGGGTTCTGGTTTGTGCTTAAGTATCAGCAATGCTTTGAGGAGCTATTCCATTTTGCTCTCGAGCATCTTCGAGGGGATAGGGCTAAGGGTAAGAAGTTTGAGAAACGGTTGAGGCCAGGTATTGGGTCAACCATAGTTGGCTTGAAACTGCAGACTTATGCCGAGGTGGTCCAAGTTGCCAAATCTATTAAAGACTGGCATAGAGATAATTTCTCAATCCAGTAGGGAATGAGAAAGCGGCCTATGGGGTCTACTGACTCCAAGGGAGGTAGCAAGCCCTTCCAAGTGCCTTATATCAACCCAACTCTGGTACAGTTCAAAAAGTTTGAAGCTAGTCAGACCCAGTCATCCCGTTCTAGTGTTGTATCTCAGTCTTGGGGTTGAACCCAGGGTGTTTTCATTGTGATCAACTGGGCCATCTAGCCAGGACATGCCCCCACCAGAGGCTAGGCGATGCACCATACACTATGCCACCTAGGCCTCAGCTGACCTATGCAGCACCTAGACCAGCACAACCCCCATAGGGCCAGAGACCACAAGGAAGGGTGTTTTCTATGACTGCAGAGGATGCAAAGGCTACACCCAATGTAGTGATAGGTACATTACTGATATCATTATCGCCTATACATGTGTTATTTGACTTAGGAGCCTTGCATTCGTTTGTGTCACCGGTATTTACAAAGAAGATGAGAATTCTATCCAAGGGACTGACTCAGTGTTTGGCAGTGAGTACCCCTACAGGAAGTGTAGTAGGTTTGAACTATATATATGAGCCTTGTCTAATGACCATAGGTGGATATGAGTTGAATTCTCACTTGATCGAGTTGGACATTATCGACTTGATGTGATTTTGGGAATGGACTAGTTGTCCGCATATAGAGCTAGTGTGCTATGTGTCGGAAAGGTGATCAGTTTCAGACCACATGACGAAGATGAGTTTGTCTTCCAAGGGGATAAGCCCAAAAATCCCAAGAAGGTTATTATCTGCACTACGGATGAAGAAACTGCTAGATAAAGGATGTTAAGGCTACTTAGCATCTGTGATGGATACTAAGATAGAGATTAGGCCATTTGATAGGTTTTCCCCTGGACCAAGAGACAGAGTTTGCTATAGATCTACTTCCTGGCTCGGCACCAGTGTCGAAAGCCCCTTACCGCATGGCTCCCACAGAGTTGAAGGAATTACAGGTGCAACTTCAAGACATTTTAAAGAAGGGATTCATTAGACCTAGTGTGTCTCCTTGGGGAGCACCGAAAAGGACAGAAGTATGAGGTTGTGTATTAATTATTGGGAGCTTAATAAGCTAACCATCAAGAACCAGTATCCTTTGCCAAGGATAGATGATTTGTTTAATCAGTTGTAGGGTGCCAAGGTATTCTCTAACCTTAGATCAAGCAACCACTAGCTCAGGATCAAGGATAATGATTTTAGCAAGATGGCCTTCGGATCAAGGTATGGACATTATGAGTTCTTGGTGATGTCATTTGGGCTGACCAATGCATTAGTTGCATTTATGGATTTGATGAACCAGGCATTCTAGGATGTCTTAGATAAGTTTGTGATTGTATTCATTGATGACATCCTAGTTTACTCTAAGAGTGCAGAGGAACATGTTTCATCTGAGGTTAGTACTGCAATGTCTGAGGGGTAAGTAACTCTATGCCAAATTCAGCAAATGCGAGTTTTGGTTGTCACAAGTGGCATTCCTAGGCCACATTGTCTCAAACAAGGGTATAGAGGTTGACCCAGACAAGGTGAAGGCAGTCCTAAAGTGGGAGACTCCCAAGAGTGTAGCAGACATATGTAGTTTTCTAAGATTGGCCAAATACTACAGGAGGTTTATTGAGAACTTCTCCTACATTGCTATCTCAATGACCTAACTCACAAGAAAGGATGTGAAATTTGAGTGGTCTAATGCTTGTGAAAAGAGCTTCAAAGAGCTAAAGCAAAGGTTGGTATCGACTCCAGTTTTGACTATCCCGACCAGTACAGGTGGAATGGTTGTGTATAGTGATGCCTCCAAGCTGGGTTTGGGTTGTGTATTTATGCAGCACGGGAAAGTCATAGCTTATGCATCCTGGCAGTTGAAAGATTATGAGAAGAACTACCCCACCCATGATTTGGAGTTGGTAGCAGTGATTTTTACATTGAAAATCTAGAGACACTACCTATATGATGAGAAGAGTGAGATCTATAGTGACCATAAGAACCTTAAGTACTTCTTTACCCAAAAGGAGCTCAACATGAGATAGAGGCGTTGGTTAGAGTTGATGAAGGACTATGACTGTACTATCCACTATCACCCAGGAAAGGCTAATGTGGTAGTTGATGCACTTAGTCAAAAATCCCAGTCACTGACTCTTGCATCACTGAACACAGAGGAAGCCAGGAAACTAGATTTGGAGCTACTAGTGGAAGGTGTCACCTTGTCATTATCGATATTGGTGGTACAACCTAATCTAGTGGATAGAATCATTGTAGCTCAGGGTACTGATGCAGAGTTGTAAAGGCTGATAACAAAATGCAAGGAAGGAACTCAGAAAGACCCAAATTTCTCTGTAACTGAAAGTGGGATTCTCAAGTTCAAAGGGAGGATATGTATGCCTAGTGATGGTGATTTGAGAGACACAGTTTTGGGAGAGACACATAGCTCTCGATACTCCATTCACCCTGGTAGCACTAAAATATATAAGGACCTCAAGGGCTCCTATTAGTGGGAGGGAATGAAGAATGATGCGGCCACATATGTGTCTAAATGCCTCATGTGCCAGCAAGTTAAGGCTAAAAGACAAAGGCCCCATGGTTTATTATAGTCACTACCTATTCCAGAGTGAAAACGGGAAAATATTACCATGGACTTCATCACAGGCTTACCCAGCACTCAGAAGGGTATGGATGCCATTTGGGTAGTTGTGGACCACTTGACCAAGGCAGCTACTTTATCCTAATCAATGTCATATTTTCTATAGACAAGTTGGCCAAGTTATACATTGACAGCATCATCTAGTTGCATGGTGTACCAGTTAACATTATCTCTAATCAAGATCCCAGGTTCACTTCCAAGTTCTGAACATGTCTACAGAAGGCTATGGGCACACAGTTGAATTTCAGCACAGTATTTCACCCACAGACCGATGGTCAGTCAGAGAGGACTATCGAGACATTGGAGGACTTTCTTTCAGTATGTGCCTTGGATATGAGTTACAATTGTGATGAGCACCTTTCCCTTATTGAGTTCTCCTACAACAATAGTTATCAGGCTACCATCGGAATGCCCCCATTTGAAACACAGTATGGTAGACTCCACTCTATTAGGATGAGGTTGGTGACTGGCATATTCTAGGTGTCTAGACTTGATACAGGTTACTAGTGAGAAGGTGAATGTGATCAGAGAGAGGATTAAAGCAGCTCAGTCTAGACAAAATAGCTATGCAGATGTCAGGAGGAAACATTTAGAATTTGGAATTGGAAACAAGGTGTTCTTGCGGATGTCCCCAGTTAAAGGGGTAATGTGGTTCGGTAAGAAGGGAAAACTTAGTCTGAGGTTTATGGAACCATACGATGTACTAGAGAGGATCGGACTGGTAGCTTACAAGATAGCTCTACTACCAGAGTTGGAGGGTACACATGATGTCTTCCATGCATCCATGTTGAGAAAGTAAATTTCTAACCCCATTCACATCTTGACTGACATACCCAATGAGTTGGACGAGGATTTTACCTATGTGGAATATCCGGAGAAGAGTGTTGACCGGAAGGACCATGTTCTCTATAACCGCACCATTTTCTTCGTCAAAGTGAGCTAGATGAACCACCCTGAACAGGAAGCATCCTGAGAGCAAGAAGATGAGATGTTGAAATAATATTCTGAATTGTTTGATTTACCAGGTATGTTCAATTTTGAGGACAAAATTCTTATAAGGTGGGGGGAATGTTACACCCATGCCCTAACTCGGTCTAATTTGAACTATTATGATAAGTCTCGGGCTAGAGACCGGAAGCACAGTTGGGTTTTGGCTCACGACCACCCATTGTTTAAGGGGAAGGGATGATCTCAAATGTTCATACATCGCTTGCTAGTCCAACAGGAGGGGATTCGTACCTTCCGATCCCAGACGGTATGTGACCTGACACCTCACACTTGAATCCTGACATGTATAAAAAATTGTTGGAAGACCATGAGCATGGCCTAGGGTAACTACCCATGCGAGACCAATTGAAGGACAGCAAGTAGTTAAGATAGCTTGCTATCTTGATTGGAAATATGCCATTGAAGCAAGCCCGGTGCGCTATTTCTGGTGACCAATTAGCTTGCTGGTTAGGCTCTAATGCCTGTGGGACCCACCACCCACATCGTGGATAGCCCCAAATGATCCCAAATCATCCTCCACACTTTCCTCTTGACATGAGTACTTTGTAGACCCAAGTAGTCAGATCCTCATTCTCTAGAAGTCAGATCAACCAGATCAAACTAAATAGGGTTCAGCCAAACAGGCCCTAAGGCCAATTTGCCTTATAAGTGGAAATGACGAATTCATTTCCTCATTTCTCATTTGCCCAAAAAGTGGAGAGGAGAAGGAGGAGAGAAAAGAAGAAGATGAGGAGAGGAAGGAAGAGGAAGAAGAGGAAGAAGGAGAGGAAGGACTCACCTTGGCTCCTGGCTGTCGCCTAGTTGCTAGAATCTCTGCCGAAGGTAAGTACAACCTCTTCTACTATTCTCTCTCTTCATTTTGACCTAGGGAAAGCTAGGTATAGGAGTAATCTTGGGCCACAAACCATTTTGAGCTTGGGGAATGCGTATTTCATGTCCCTGGTGCCATTGCCGAACTCAAACCGAGTCCGATGAGCTCCAGACAGCAAGATTGGCCAAATAACCAACTAGGGTTTAGATCGTTCGATTGGCGTATCTCCCAAATGGCTCGGTGGAATTGGAATTTTATTAGCTTAGAACGATGCTAAGAATGTCCCTCACAAACTCCACGGAACAAATCCGAACGATCAGGCCCAAGCTAAAAATCCCCAATTCACTTGGGCAGTTCTGCCATGCCACCGAAAATAAGCCACCAAAAACACTGGGCCTGCTTTTGGTGGGCTATTTTCAGTGAACCCCTGAGCTTTAGGAACACTCTGTGATGTCCACTGGAAACAACACTGATATTTTCGATGGATAGTGTCTATTTTTGGTGGGTGTTTCTGGTGACAGTACTGACACAGGGGGACTATGTCTGTACCCTTTGGGGGTGATCCATGTGGGCCCCTCTTGATGTTCCCGACACGTAACGATGTTCAGTTACCTTTGTATTTAGGATAGTAACGCACACGAACCTCAAGGTCAGAATTGAGTTGAACGATCAGTGGCCATACTTGAACCCTAATTCACACAAGCATAATCAAGGTGAGGGATGGATTGCTTTTATTTTTTTTCATGTTTATTTAATTTAGAATTTTCTCACTTGTGTAGAATTTTACCTGTCATTTATATTGCTCACATTATGACGATGATATATCATATGTTACATTTTATAGATATGATATGAAATGTATGGAATTGTATATCGGAATCCAATGTGGTTGAGGTGGTACCGTTACCATGATCGCCGTATGTTTGTTGCATGTATAAGATGGAATTTGGTGTGACCAAGGTGGTACCGGTACCGTGATTGTTGTATATCTATTGCATTCATGCATTGATTATGTGTCTTAGAGTTAGTTTTAGTCATGGGTTATACTTTGTGGTCGATGTGTTACCGATATCGTATACCCTGGGACTACATTAGAAAATGGATACCCTTTGTGGCCGATGATTGGTACCGGTGCTACGTAGTCCATACTCAATTGTTATATGCATGTTAGATTAGGTAAACAGTCGTGGATTATACTTTCTAGCCGAGGTGTTACCAATATCATGTACCCTAGGATTGTACTTGAAGATGGATTACACTTTATGGTTGATGTGTTACCAGTATCATGTAATTTATACTAAATGTATCACTATGAAGGCATATAGAGTATTTGGGGTTAGTTATCTGATGAGCACATTTATGTGTGAAATATAGGATAGTAAAATATGCATTTTACATATTTAGAATGGAGCTACCTTGGGTTTTACTCTCTTTTTGCAGGTTTTATATTTTCAAGGCCTTAAGGACTATTGGGTGCTATATCTCCAATTTTACACGTAAAGAGGTCCTATTTCTTTTCATGGTTGCGAAGAGGATGAAATTCTGAGCAACATGGATGTATTCAATTACAAGTACACATTTGTTTGGTCAACCGTAAAAGTGATTATTCTTTTCGGGACAGAAAAAGAATAATGGATTAGAACTAAACCGCGATGCAGAACCAGCCCATCTGCAGTTGTCTCAAGGGTATAAGGAATATTTCAAATGCCAACAAGGATCGATGGACCGCATCCTTAAGTGATTGAAGATTCGTTTTTGGTAACAACAATTACCTAGCGTAGTTGGTGAGTTATGGTGTGCAAAATCCCTTGCTTATTAGGAGGTCTCAAGTTCGAACCTCTTAGCTATCATTTTGTTGAGTTTTTTTTATAATATTTTCTCTCCCCTACTCATCACTTAAAGGAGGTCAGCCAAGATGGTTGTAGTTTGAAGAAGAGAGAGAGAAAATAAAGAGAAAAAATAGGAAAGGAGAAAAAAAAAAGACAATGGCATGGATGGAATTTTTCATTAAAATAGAATATTGTCCAAATCCAAGCAAGAAAAATCGGCCAAAGGGGGTTTCTTGCGCAAGAAGAGAGAGAAAATAGAAAAAGGGAGAAAAAATAGGAAAAAAATACAAGAAAAATCATGGGAGATCTCTCTCCACACGTTTTCTCTCTTCTCTCTCCTCCACCTCATCAACAAGATAAAAAAAAATCTTTTTTTTTTTTTAGAAGCTAAAATCTTTAGCTTCCCTCCCCTATTCTCTATATAATAGAATTAACACTAGGAGAGGAGGCACTTCATTCTTCTTCTAGGGTTTTTTCTTAGTTGCTCTATCTTTCTCTCTAGTTTTCTCTTTCTCTAGCTCTCGTTCTAGGTTTATGCTTTAAACACTTTTGTAAGTTCTTTTTATTTAATTAATACAAGCATTTTTGTTTTTTATTCAATATTTTATTTTTATTGTTTAAACAATTGAAGTTGTAATTTTCAAGTTATAGTTCTAGGCTTAGTTCTAGGTGACAAGAATAAGCTATGAAGCATGTCTTTCAAGTTCAATTTTTTTCTTCAGATTTGTTTTCTCCAGTACTAGAAATTTCAGATTTGGTTTATTTAGATCTATTTTTAGTACTAGCAGTATCTCAAATCGATCAAGTTTTCAGTTCAAGGGTTGAAGTTTAAGTAAGTAGGCTCCTTCAATAGTCTTCTTCCTTCCTCTCATTCTCTCTTCTGACTACCCTTTATTTCTTAATTAAGGATTTTAATTTCAGTCGTTACATTATCGCTATCCCTTTCCCCCAAGGTTCATGGCTAGTGTATGTGTTGGCTTTGCCCTTCCTAGCCATAGAACTATCATTTTATTGTTTTTATTTTGATTGTCTCCCTTTCCCTAAAACCAAGTAGTGTTAACCCTTATAAGAGTGACTCTCTGATCAAGTAGGGAAGCTTGTATTATGATGCATCCCTCGAGCTAAGTAGAGAAACATACTTGTGAGTCTCTCTCTAGCTTTATCCCTTTTTTTTACTTTATTTTTATTTTAGTATTTTTTTTCTTTTCCTTCATTGCTTTTTAATTGTGTGGGGTGTTTATTTTTAGCTATTTATTATATGTTTAGGACTAATTAGAATTAGATCACAACCATTAATCGGTTCACTTTTGTATTATTAAAAGACAAAAAAAAAAAAAGTGGCTGCTCTCTTACATTTTAAAATCTCAAAAATTTTCAAGTTCTAGTTTTAGGCTTAGTTCTAGGTGACAAGAATAAGCTATGAAGCATGTCTTTCAAATTCAATTTTTTTCTTCAGATTTGTTTTCTCTAGTACTAGAAAATTCAGATTTGGTTTATTTCAGATATGATTTTAGTACTAGTAGTATTTTAAATCGATCAAGATTTTAGTTCAAGGGTTGAAGTTCAAGTAAATAGGCTCCTTCAATAGCCTTCTCTCTTCCTCTTATTCCCTCTTCTGACTACCCTTTATTTCTTAATTAAGGATTTTAATTTCAGTCGTTACATTATTGCTATCCCTTTACAAAGGTTTATGGCTAGTGTACGTGTTGGCTTTGCCCCTCCTAGCCATAGAACCATCATTTTATTGTTTTTATTTTGATTGTCTCCCTTTCCCTAAAATCAAGTAGAGTAACCCTTATAAGAGTGACTCTCTGGTCAAGTAGGGAAGCTCGTATTATGATGCATCCCTTGGGCTAAGTAGAGAAACATACTTGTGAGTCTCTCTCTAGCTTTATCCCCTTTCTTTTACTTTATTTTTATTTCAGCATTTTTTTCTTTTCCTTTATTGATTTTTAATTGCGTGGGGTGTTTATTTTTAGCTATTTATTTATTTAATTTTAATTGCATGGCTTGCGTCTTTAAATTCTTAGATGACGAATGGTTAAGACATTATTTTAGATACATATGTTTAGGATGATAATTAGAATTAGATCACAACCATTAATCAGTTTACTTTTTCATTATTAAAAGAAGCAAAAAAAAAAAAGTGGTTGCTCTCCCTGTGTTCGATCCGCAGCTATACTGATTCGTACGCTTGCGGTTACATTTTAAAATCTCAAATAGTATCACTCCCTATGCTACAAACCCTTGCTAACAGTGGTTAAAGTGTTGGATAACCCATTATAGTATGTTCCATGTGCTTTTTCGGAATGCCACACTGCGGTACGATGTGATTGTTTCCGAGGCAAGAACTTGTCAGGCTTAGCTGATGATTGGTTCTAGTATCATGACAGCCAGAAGGGGGTTATCAAGGGTTTGTTGGGTGAACCATGGTCGCATACGAGACAGGTGTTCGCTATTTTTGTTATTTTGATACGAATTGTGGATGGTACACTTTTTAACTTATTATTTATAAGTCATGGATGATTGGAACAGAATAACTTAGTTATTGATATTATATTATCATTAGACATTTTCCCATTTTATTGAGGATTCCGCTATTATACTCTAATTTCGTTGCTTTTGGTTGGTTTGTGATGTGAGATTTTGAAATGTTAAGGTACTGCGATCAGAGATCTTGGTAGGTTTGTAAGACAAGTACGTGTCTTACTCACACCACTGGTATTACTAATGGTAAGTTGGGTGTACTGGAAGTAGGTGTGACAGAACATCCTATAACTATTTCAAGATCCTCCAAGATTGTTACAGTTATTGCTTCACTTGCATTTATGGCCTTGAATTTTCCTAATTACCTATCAATGAATAATTGTTTTAGTTTTCTATATAATTAACAAACATTCAATGTTTATTAAGGAAATGTAGTAGAATTCTTTTCTGTATATTGTAAATGCTGTAGAAGTAGGGCCTTTGCATGGTATTGCAACATTATAAGATGAGCAGCAGATAATGTCATCTTAAAGAGCAAGTCGAAGAAAGGTTCTATCCAATCGCAATGAAGCAATGAAGCGTCAGCACTACCGTTTAAAACAACTGCTGGAGTACAAAAAAATAGTTTTCAGTTTTAA
>NW_024870612.1:59605-81999 GCF_013358625.1 Macadamia integrifolia
TTTCTGCTCTTTTCTTTTCTTTTCTTTTCTTTTCTTTTTTTTTTTTTTTTTTTTTTTTTTTTTTTTAATAATGAATATGCTGTTTCTGCAGACACTTTTATTCTTTTATGGTAGGGACTGCATAGACACTTGACTGAACCCAAAGTCACAAATACCTTTCTAAACCTGTTTATGTTTTTAAATGGGATAACTCTGCCATGTATATGTATTTGCCGCATTAATTATTGTTTGGGATCTCTAGTCACAAATACCTTCTTAAACTTGTGCATTATTAGAAATTTGTAGGAATTAAACCCAAATAGGCAGGTAGTATTACATACCATCTACCAGCTATGCCTCGTTGTGACTGGAAACCAAGACTACATAGAGCAATCACTAGCATACAATGAGAACAGAGGAACTTTTAAAGAAACCAAATACAGAACCAAAAAAATGGCATACCTGTACTGTTCAACTGATAAAATTCAAAACCCTTGGTCCAATAATGGATCCTACTAGTAGATAACCGACAATAAACTTTCACCAGCTGACATAAAGAAATTAAATTCAAAGTTGAGTAATTTTTTAATAAAGGGTAAACCAAACAAAATCAGATTTCAAGATAATGCCAAAATTCCAATGACAGGAGCTATGATTCATAGTTTTGACGATATAAACCGGTTGATCCAAACAGGAAGAGGTAATGCTACCAATTGCCCTTACCAAAAAAAAAATGCTACCAATTGCAGCAGAAACAATCAAACCACTAACCTGCAGGAATGTGACTGATAAAACTGAAGTGTAAGTCCCAAGCAAGAGAATAGGTCTAGGTATCTCCACCAGTTGAATAGTAGTATCTATGATTATTATTATTATTATTATTATTATTATTATTATTATTATTATTATTGCTACTACTGTTATTATTGTTATTATTATTATTACTACTACTACTGTTATTAATGTTATTAATGTTATTATTATTACTATTATTACTACTACTACTACTTTTATTATTATTAGTAGTAGTAGTATTTAATTTTTTTCTAAAACGTAAAGGGTCCTTCTTTTACTCAACTCTCTCTCTCTCTCTCTCTTATAAACACATAATTTTATCATTTTTATTTATTTTATTTTTAAAATCCAACATTAATTTGAAAAGGAGTTGCATATGCACACTCCCTCTCTTGTCTTTATTTCCATCACACTTGCACACACATCACTCTCATCTCCCTCTCCTTTCTTTTATTTTGTCTTTTGTTTGTTTATCAATAAATGAGGGAGGTGAGGGAACAAGTGGGTTCCACCTCACCTTCCACCATCTCTCCTTTAATTTCAAAATCAATGTGAGGGAAAGCCTACTCAGGTAATCCCCTCTCTTCTTTTCATTTTTTTTTCTTGCTTCCTCATTTTCTCTCTTTTCCTCATGGGGTAATTACATGGGATAATTTTGGGGTGAGATATTACATTCGCCCCTCCTTCAATAAATTTCATCATCGAAATTTGTAAGTATCCTCAACCTCAAAATGATAATTTATCATCAACAAACTAATTGACCCACTAACCAGGATCTCTCCCCCAATTGATGTGGGACTAAAATCATGCCCACACAGTGTCTCGTTATATTCTGATACCATCTTGTAACGCCCCCAAATCTAGGTGAGATTTGGATACAGGACCTCGTGGATCACTGTTAAATAATGGCATACAAACAATCGATTAACTTTAAAACCTTAAAACATTGGTCAACTAATCATAGACCCACCTTTACTATTCACCTTACTATTCATGGGACCCAATGTGCTTCCGCTGTGCACTTTGATCAATTTCATCAAATATGTATAAAATCTATAAAATTCAAATATACAAATCAAATCTCCATAAATCAGATCATGTACATCATGTACCCTATGTACGAAATACAATAAAATATGTTTAATCCTCTAAAAATACATTTCCTCAATTCTCCTCAATTGGCTTTCATTTGTGTCAAGCCACTCAATTCTCCTCATTGGTCTTTCATCTATGCCAAGCCATACCTGATCTATGAGACATGAAACTACAGTGGGGTGAGCTAAAGGGAATTAGCTCAGTAAGATGGAACATGGCATAATCACACTTAGTATAGTGGGGTGCGCTTTCTACATTATTTTTACTTATTTCTACAATCATACTTAGTGGGGTGAAACTATAGTGGAGTGCGCCACCCTCTCTCCTTTAATTTTCAAATCAATGTGAGGGAAAACCTACTCACATGACCACCCTCTCTTCTTTTCATTTTTTTTCCTTCCTCATTTTCTCTCTTTTCCTCATTGGGTAATTACATGGAATAATTTTGGGGTGGGATATTACACTAGGTTTCTCCCACTAGCTCCCCTTAATGCTCTCTTGGTGATAGCTCCAATAATGAGAGTCGTTTTAGGGTAAAAGGAGGAGCTAGAGTCCTATTTATAGAGTTTGTGCACCTTCCCATCAAGGTGTGCCAAATAGGGTAGGACTATTTTTCCTAATTAGACTAGGAGTTGATTTCCTATTTGGAATCCAATACTAAGAGATTGGTATTGACCAATTTCTTAATTGGTTTATGGGACAATAATAAAGAATATTTATAGCTACATCTTACATTATAGAAAAGATCTCCTCTACAGTTAGACCATTAAGAGAAATGGGGCCCTGATCAGTTTCGTGTATGCAAAAAGAAATTGCTCAAACAAAGCAAACCCATTTAAGAAAAGAAAGGAGTTGGAATTTTTTTCCATTCTCCTGCTATTAAACTCATCATCCCCAAATCATATCCTTAATAAGAAGAGGACCCAATAGTAGAGCGGGAAATGTGAATCATTAAAGTTCATATGAATCCCTCAGTTGTCATCGTTATCATTATTCATGATCAATAGAGATAAATTTCTGTTGCAGGTCCCAACAGGAAGGGCACGTTCAGGAGTTCCATGGATGAAGTTCCAGCAACAGCAGAAAGCTCCAACTCATAGCAAACCAGTAGGAAAACACAACCAACAGCTCAGTAGCAATCTCCTCCTCCTCTACAACCCTGTTTTCCTCTAGCTCATACGAAGACCAGAAGCGTTGAGACTGGAACACCATCAGCCAATAACTAAAGAACTCAAATTCCTCAGGTACCTTTGAGCAATTCGGTAAGACCAATGTGCACACCCAAATCTGCCCGTTCTACGGCCATCCCATCCTGCTTGCGCCATGCCAATGCCCTCTCTAATAGGCCTAGGGAAGCCTCGATGCACTCATTGGTCATCTTCAATTTTTCATTAAAGAGTCCCTTGCATAATCCATTTGGCCCACACTGGCATAACTTGTGATCATTAGCTCACACTTGAAGAGGTTCCTTTCTAATCATCTATGTTTCCAAACATTGCATACCCTAATTATAGTGTTTTTTTTTTTTTTTGGTTCCTGACCTATATGTTATTCTATTGAAAAGCATGGCCAATAAAAGTGGTGGCGGAGGAAGCATGGGGTTTGGAGGAAGGAGCATGTGTGAGGTAGGGAGGAAGCAGAATTTGGATATACTGGACGTACCTTGACGTAGACTTGGATTTACATGTGAGGATCTAACACTTGTCCTTTTTGCATTTTTATCACCCATGTAATGGCAATAAATAACGTAGCCTATAGAGGTGTCAATCGGTCAGGCGACTTAGGCCGGGCTGGTCTCAGTGGGACCCATCCAGGCCTAGCAGGCCTATCTCCTGCACGATGATTTGCCTATTTAAGAATTAGCCATTCTCAGTTGGGTCCCGTGTCAAGTTCCTAGCTTTAACCAAGCTTGTCCTAATTGGGTTAGTTGGGTTATAATTGGGCCTTAAGTGGGATGGTGTACTGATAAAACTTTAAAAGGGCCTTAAACAATCGTTAATTATCTTAAATTTAAGAAGCTTTAATATATTTATTAAATCATCAACAATTGAGAAAAGATATTGCAGTTAATTACATTCAATAATTGATAAAAATATCAATATATATTCTATTCTATCTAAAAAAATCAAAATATACATATAACTGGTCGGACTAAACATGTTGGCCTGAGTCAGGCATCTGTAGGGCTTACCCCTTGCACCATGTAAAACATGTTTATAAATTGATTGGGTCAGCATGTTTAAAAATCGGTTGGGGCCGAGTTAGTCTTTAAATGGTCTGGCTCGATTGGTCAAACCGATGCAAGGTTGGGATTGACATCCCTAGGAAGAAGGATAGGTGTAGGATCCTCACATGTACTTCTAGGTGAATGTACATGTAGAGGGTCCAAACTGGAGGAAGCATGAATGGGGTTACACCGATAGGAGAGTTTGGATCCTCTACACGTACGTTCACCTAGAATACATGTGCGGTTACAACACATGTCCCTTTTTGCTTTCATATATACTTCACCCTATGAATGACAAAAAGTAAGATAGGTGTTGGATTTCACATGTTACACCCGTGCCCTGACCCGGTCTAATTTAAACTCTTGTGATAGGTCTCGGATCGGAGATCAGAAGTACAGTCAGGTTTTAGCTCAGAGCCACCCATTGTCAAAGGGGGAGAGATGACCCCAAATGGTCGTGCATTGCATGCCAATCTAACTGGAGGGGGTTAATACCTTCCGATCCAAGATGGTAAGTGATCTAACTCCCCACACATGAATCCTGGCACGTATTGAAGTTACCGAAAGGCCATGAGCATAGACGAGGGCAACTAGGTATGCAAGACCAGTGATGGACAGCAAGCAGTCAAGACAACAAGACACAACTTGCTATCTTCCTGTCTTGACCACCGAAAATAAGCCACCGGAAGCACTGGACCTGAATCCGATGGGCTATTTCTGGTGAGCCAAACAGGCTGTTGTAAGGTTTCGATGCCCGTGGGTCCTACCACTCGCATTGTAGGCAGTCTCAGATGATCCCAAATCATTCTTCACACTTTCCTCATGACATGAGCAATTCGTGGACCTAAATAGTTGGGTTCTTATGCTCTAAAAGTCGTGTTAACCCCAATTGATCCAAGTAAGGTTCAACCAAACGGACCCTAAGGCCTATTTTCCTTATAAGTGAGAAATGAGGAATTTATTTTATCATTTCCACTTTGCTCAAACGTAGGAGAGAAGAGAAAGAGGAGAAGAAGAAGAAGAAGGGAGGAGACTTACCTTCTCAAACCAAATCTGGTGAGCTCTGACAACAATAATGACCAAATGACCACCTAGAGTTTCGATCGTTCGATTGACGTATCTCCCAAATGGCTTGGTGGAATCTGGATTTAATTGGCTTAGAATGATGCTAAGAGCATTCCCTACAAACTCCACGGAATAAATCTTAGCGATCAAGCCCGAGCCAGAAAGCCCCAATTTGTGTGGACAGTTTTGTACTGCCACGAGAATAAAGCCATCGAAAACACTAGGCCTACTTCTGGTGGGCTGTTTCCAGTGAACCATAGAGCCTTAGGAGCTCTCTACCAGTTCCACCAAAATATGACTGATATTTCCAGTGGGTGTCTCCGGTGACATTACTTTCACTTAGGGACTTTGTCTGTACCCTTGGGGGGTGACCCATGTGCGCCCCTCCTAGTGTTTTCAACACGTACTAATGTACGGTTGCCTTTGTGTTTAGGACAGTGATGTACACGTGCCCCGAAGTTAGAATTGAGTTGATCGACCGGAGGCCGTACTTAAACCCTAACACACATGAGCATAAATAATGTGAGGGATGTTTATTCTGTTTTTAGGATTGTTTTATTATTATAAAACTGCTCACATGTGTAAGATTGTACATGAATATTTTAATTGCTAAATTATGATGATGATTTACACAATACCGGTAACACATCAGCCACAAAGAACCCATCTCCAAATACAGTCCCGGGTACACGATATCGATAACACATCAACTACAAAGTGTAACCCAAGACTGCTTACCTAATTTGGCATGCATATAATAGTTGAGTATGGACTACGCAACACTGGTATGAATCGTCGGCCACGAAGCATATCAATTTCCAAATGTAATCCCGGAGCACACGATACCGGTAACACATAGGCCACAAAGTATAATCTGCGACTACAACTAACTCTAATGCACATAATCAATGCATGAATGCAACATACATATGACAATCACATCACCAGTACCACCTCGGTCATGTTGGATTCTGTCTCATACGTACAACAAACACACGACGATCACGGTACTGGTAACACCTCAGCCACACCAGATCCCACCATACATATCCAAAAACATCTCATATCATAATCGTAAAATGTAACATGAAATATATATCATACTAACTGTATCATTATGAAGGCATGTAATATATGTGTTTAGATATCACTCCCTATGCTACGAACCCTTCCCAACAAGGGTTAAGGTGTTAGATAACCTATTATGGTATGTTCAATGTGGCTTTTCGAAATGCCACACCCACAGTACAATGTGATTGTTATCGGAGGCAGGAACTTGTCAGGCGTGGCCGATGACTACTATCGGTGCCGTGATAGCTAGGAGGGGATTATCAAGGGTTTATTGGGTGACCCATGGACGCATACGGGAACCGGTAGGCTGCTATTTACGGCTAGGGTTTGCATCCTTGCATAATCGATGGCAGTTCGAGACGAGAGATACAACCTAATGTGTCGCAGTAGAATTTACCAGACTTATTTGTATTGTTAGGTGGATAATAAAATAAATGAATTCCATCACGAGTATCATGGACTATGTGTTTAATTTTTGTTATCATGCATCATAAATTATTACTGTGATTATTTTGCTTGGATGTGCTTGAACCCCACCCCTCACTGAGCTTGTTGAAAAGCTCACCCCACATATACACACTTTTTAGATGATTATGCAGGTACGATCATGCCTATGGCTAGTGATTCTCTTTCCTCATGACCCGAGTATGGAGTGAGCGACTGGTAGATGCCAGAAGTGGAGGAGCATGGCCAGGATTGTGCTTGTGACTTTTATGCATACGTGGCACCATGAGGTGTTCGGCATATTTTTTTGATTATTTTGATATAGGTCTGTGGATATTATGTTTTTAAATTTGATGTGTAAGTCTTGAAGGATTGTAAACAGAATAACTTAGTTATTGATATTATGTTATCATGAGATATTTCTCCACTTATTTATGATTCCGTTATATTACTCTGATTCCGCTGCTATTAATTGGTTTGTGATGTGAGATTGTGAAATGTTATGATACTGCTATCAGAGATCCTAGTGGGTTTGTAAGACAAGTACGTGTTTTACTCACACCGTCGGTATTCCTAATGGTAAGTTGGGTCTACTGGAAGATGGGTGTGACAGCTTAGATCAGAGTGTGAAGCTCTGCCTTAACTCACAATCTCAACCAAACCATGACTTGGGGAAATTAGGATTTAAATAAAAATCTTAAAAACAATAATAATAGAATTGCACAATTAGAAGACAAGCATCAGTGTTAAATCCATTTCATTAAATAAAGAATTTGATTATATAAGCTTATACTTTTTCATAAAAAGAAAATATTGAAAGCTAGAAATCCTAACTAGCCTAAGTCTAGGTATTTAAATAACTGAAGCAAATTACAGAAAATAAAAGTTCAACTAAACCTAGAACATGAAACTCAAATAAAAACATAGAAGGAAAATCCTAAAACTACAGTGGCAAACATGCCACTACCCCTACTGATCATACTCTTGCTGATGCTGATGTTGCTGCTGCTGGTTTTATCCTTGTCCTTGAGCCTGGTTTGGACCATATGTTCCTGGAGGTGGCACCGGAATTCAAAGATGGAAGACCATCACGTGCATTTGTGCCTCAAGGGAGGCCACTCTATTTCCCATGAGACAATAGGTCTTATCCATGATCTCAAGGCGGCCATCCATGCTCCTCAACAGTGATGTGGTAGTGTCCAGGCGGGCCATAACACCATTGAGACCATAAGGCCTCACACCCCTTGTGCCCTGGGAACTCTGGAACCCATAGTTTGTGGGTTAGGTGGTGGGACACCGCCAACCCCAGTAGCTCCTTTCCCTATACCACTAGCACCTCTACCAATGCCCCCACTAACTCCTCCAATATCACAAGCACCACCATCCATGCCTAGGGTCATCTTCCTTAGGGAGTCTTGGTTGAAATCTATGACCTCATCACTTAAGCACCCCTCACCCTCCAAATTCACTCCAAAGCGAAGGAAGATGTCGGTCAGTATCCTCCCATAACATAATTTTTTAACTCTGCGATCCTGTCCCTCGGACCGAATTACCATGGTCCACATCAAAAGGTAGGGAAAAAGTATCTGCACCCCCATGTAAACTCAGTAAGTTACATAGGCATACAATACAGATACCTCATCAATGTGCCCACAGGTGGGGAAGACGTTTAGCTGGACTGCACAGCAAACAAACTTTAGAGTGGAAAGGTAGTTGGTTATGCATTCCCATCCATGAGCATGCTTGGTCAACATGTTGTTTATCTCTTGAAAAGTGTCAGGGCTTTGGAAATCATAAGCTGGAGTCCGAGGCGGGCAACAAACCAGGTCACCAGTGTTGTCAACCATCAAAAGGTTGGCCAGTGCCTCATGCCAAAGGAAATCTTGACCCTTTTCACGTAGGAGGTGATCCACATCTCTTTAGTGCCTCTATTCATGCACTAGAGGTTGGAGTAGAATAACCTCACCAGCCTTGGGTAGTATTTCTTGTTGGGTTTCAAGATGCAGTACCACCCAGTCACCTCAAAGCACTGACGGAGGCGGAACTGCCGGAAGTCTCTTATCCTCACTTATTTTCCCGGGTCTACATTGCGGTACTCAAAGCTTTCCCAACGATCTTGCTCAGCCATAGAGCAGAATAGGAGCGGGTTGTACTGTGCTTCAGCAGGAACGACTTGTTCCTCTTATGCGATGGCACGACGAGTACGTGCACGGCGTCTAGACATGCTTGCAGTATGATTCTTATGGATTCAAAGAGCAAAACCTAGCTTATGAGATTAAAACAAAACTCACAAAGAAGAAAATCTCAAAACTAGGTTAGAGAAGGAAGAAAACATACCTTAGATGTGTAGATGGAGCCAATCGATCGCGAGATAGCAAGAAGGAAGTGGGGAATGGGTTAGAAGACTCTCCTTGGCCATTTCCTCACTTCTCCATGAGTTAGATTAGGGTTTTCTGAATTAGAACACAAACTCGAGTCTATGTATAGCCGTTTTAGGTCCACCGAAAACACTGGACCTACTTCCTGTGCCTGTTTCCGATGAGTTGAAAAGTCCCAATTTGCTCTCTGTTTTGGTCACTGGAAATAACACTTTTTTTTCGCTAGAAGATCATGTATATTAATTATAAAAGGAAAAAAAATATATAATACATTCAAGAGGGGAGGAATAGGGAAACCATCCCTCACAACTAGAAGATCAGAAGCAACCCAGATTCCACCTTTGGCATTGCCATCAGCGAAAAAAGGGCTACCAAACTACTCGACCAAAAGAAAAAAGAGTTAAAGAGACTAAAAAAACTTTAACAAATTATAGATCTTGGACAACGGGAGGCATCCTTGTCTAAATCCAGCTGTACCAATAGAGACCAGACCGTAACTGGACTTGAGGCTTCAAATCGGGCCACTAATTTCGAAAGGAAGTCAGCAACTGAGTTTTCTTCACGATAACAATGGGTAATTTTCCACTCAACCTATTCCAAGAAAGATCCACAATTACTCCATCTTTGACAAGCGATCCAAGGCGGTTTCTTCTTAAAAAAGAGGATAACTACTGCCATTGAATCACACTCAATCCAAAGAATCTGGTCACCCATCTGCTTCGCCATCTCGACCCCAATCATAAGAACCAAGAATTCTGCTTCAAAGTTTGTTCGAGTCCCTTGGAAGTTTCTGAAATTACCAATCACTTCAGCTCTTTCATTCCTGAGAACGCCCCCTACTCTAGATTTCCCTAGATTTCCAATAGAGCACCCATCCGTATTAAGTTTCACCCAACTAGCTTGAGGAGGACACCAAAAATTTTAAAAATTTTCCCAAGGTCAACACTGCACCTCTGAGAAATCCAATCTTCTAGCACTTAAAAGATCCAAAATAGAGAGAGCCGATCCTGTGTGAATCAATGATTGGGAACTTATTTCACTTCACACCAAACCAAAAACATGCTCTACTGATTTACTAAGACTATCAAACTTCCTTCCATTTCTTTCCAGCCAAAGAAAGTTAGGAATCAAAACAAAACCTTTCATCCAAATAGACTTGAAAGTTGTTTTCTTCGCTTGGGCTTGCCACCATTCTATCAAGATTTCAACACCATCAAAGACCGGTCAGCTCACCTCAAAACACCCAAAAAATTTCTGCCACAGGGATCTCGCAAAATAACATTCATAAAAACAATGATTTCTATACTCCTCTGCGCAACTACATAAAACACACTAGGAAGTCAGAGCGATTCCCCAGACCAATTCCCCATTTTTTTACATTATCATCTGTATGTAACTTATTGTGAATTACCTTCCAACCAAAGATGGCTTGCTTAGGCTGAAGTTGAGACTTCCAGACCAAAGAAAACCATCCCACCTTTGGCGACTCCCTTCTTACCTTCTCCCAGGCCGACTTTATAGTGAAAACTCCAGAAGAAGTTAGATCCCAATGACACTTATAATCCAAATATGAGATTAAAATATTTTTTATTTAGGAGAAAATATTTTTAATAAAATTAGATTCAACTGGAGGGAAATGCCATTCTCCTTGGAAAATAAAATCTGAGAACCTTGAAAGCATTGAGTTAAAGAAACCTGCTGCAAATCAGCCAATGCTTCAATAGACATACCTCCCAACCAGCTATCTTTCCTTAAAAGAATTTTCTGACAATTTCCAATAGTCCATTGCTCATGAGACTTCACCCAGTGCCACACCTTCTTTAGACCTGGCCATATTGAAGAGGAGATATGATCAGATTTCAACGTACCATCCATCTTCAGAAAATAAGCCCGAAGAAAAGAGCTCATTAAAGAACTCTCATGATTAATTTGCCATGCTAATTTACATAAGCACGCAAAATTAACATCACGAAGCCTCCTTAATCCTAGACCGCCCTCCCTTTGAGGTTTGCAAACAACATCCCACTTGGCTACTATCTTCTTCCTTGTCTCCAAATCACCTGTCCATACAAAGTTGTGCATCCACTTCTCCACCAATTTAATTGAACTCCCTGGCCACCAATAAATCCCAAAATTATGAATAGGGATATTGTATATAACTGACCCTTCTCGCCATTGATAGGAGCCTTCCCTTCCATTCTGATAACCTTTTCTTTATTTTATCCAGTAAAGGAAGCATATACTCTCGTCTCACCCTCCCCTTGAAGAGTTCAACTCCCAAATATTTAGTAGGCAGCCTGGCTGAAGCAATCCCCAAAAAATCACTTAGAAAATGCTTCCTGTAAGGAGCTACACTTCCAAAAAACAAACTTCTTTTTTCAAAATTAAATTTTTGGCCTGAGAAGGCCTGATATTTAACCAAAAAATCCTGGAGGTTTTTCACATATTTAGAAGAGGCATTCATAAAAATAAAAAAATCATCAGCAAACAATAAATGAGATGGAGTGGACACACCTCGAGGGCCTGGCAGAGGTTTTATCAACCCTTCACGCACCAAACCACTAAGGCCCCTACATAGAACCTCCCCGACCAAAATGAATAAGATAGGAGATAAGGGATCACCTTGGCGAAGGCCTCTTCCCACCTCAAAAAATCCCACAGGACCTCCATTCACCAGAACTGAGATTCTGGCAAAAACCAGAAGATGACGAACCCAAGAAATCCACACAGAGGAGAAACCAAACTTCGATAGAGCTGCAAAAAGAAATTCCCAAGACAAGAGAATCATATGCCTTTTGGACATTCAACTTCAAGCTCATACCCCCACCTCTTACCACTGAATGCATCAGGTTGGAGAGCTCAGAAACCAAAATGATATTTACAGAAATGACTTTTCCCTTTTAGAATACACCCTGTTCTTCTGATATTAACCTTGGTAGCAAAGGCAAAAGTCTCGAAGACATAATTTTAGTTAGGACCTTATAGTAAAAATTTCCCATGCATATTGGACGAAATCTATCTAGGGAGGATGCACCCTCAACCTTAGGAATCAGGGAGATAAAACAATTATTAATGCCTTTGGGTAATTGCCCAATCATAAAAAATTCTTTAACTGCCCTACTAAAATCATCCTCTACAATATCCCAACATTTCCTAAAGAAACTACTTGGAAATCTATCAGGCCTAGGTGAGCTACCAGGGTCTAGATCCCAAACAGCCTGTTTAATTTCTTCCCTACATCCAAGCCTTGCACATCATCCTCAACCAGCACCTTGGGGATATTGTCTAACATATTATCGTGAATTGTGATTTAAGAAGCCTCATGGAACCTATAAAAAAAATCAGATAAATAAGACGCAATGCTCTGCTGATCTGAAACCCATGAGCCATCCTCCTTCTTTAGAGTTGTAATCTGATTTTTTACACACCTCAACTTCACTGATTCCATCTACCTCAATCAAGTCCTACACACTCTTTAGAGCCTGCTTAGCCTTCTCTGCCTCTTCATTTAGGTTGGGAAAAGTGCTCCTCGCCCAAGCCCTTAGCCTCTCCTTAACTAACTTTAATTTTTTAGATAGAACAAAAATAGGATCTCCACCTATAAAAACCTTCCAAATGTCCTCCACGTCTAAGCAGAATCTTTCGTTCTCCATCCAGAAGCTGTGAAAACGAAAAGGAATATTTTTTTTGGCTTTGGGATCTCATCAGAGACAGTCAGCAATGGAGCATGATCAGACACTGATGAAATTAAAACCCTTTTCTGCACATTCTTGAAGACGTCCAGCCACTTCTCGTTACAAAAAGATCGGTCAAGAACCGCTGCCACATGGCCCCTCCGGCAGTTATTTGTCCAGGTATACTTCTTTCCTAGAGAAGGAATAGGAAGTAACATGCACACATCCACCATGGCCTGAAATTCTGTTGCTGACCCAAGATTAAAGACCCTAGGGCCTTGTTTTTCAAGCGACACCAAGGTAGCATTGAAATCCCCAATCACTGACCAGGGAATCAAAGTAGATACCTGCAACTCCAAATCTACCCACAGATTTCAGCAAGCAATCTTGAAAGAACTAGCATGCACAATGGAGATACCCATACTACTTCCAGATCAATAAAAAACAATAGACATATGTTGCTCAGACGTAGCCATGACCACCGGTTGCTTCAGCACAAACTTCAAAATTACCCATAAGTTAGGGACTTTATTCTCCCTTTAATTATGCAAGAAATCTACATCGTACCCCAATTTAATGAAAAATAAAATAGGAAATTTACTCATCTAAACCATTAGCTCAGCTAAGCAAATCACATCCAGTGAATACTCCTTCAACATCGACCGAAGAGCACCTTGACCAGCCGCCTTCCTGACTCCTTAAATATTCCAATAGATGACCTTTATGGATCACTAATTGGAAGATTGAGCTTTGTCAGACTTTTTAGTTTGACCAACCAATTTCTTTTCTTTCTTCCTGCCACCACCGAGGTACCAGTTCCCTTTTGACGAACCATTATCGCCTTATCCACCAAAGCAACCTCCAAGTGAACAATAGAAACCGCCCCTCTTATACATTCAACCTCAGGCATTGAGGAGACAATTTGTTCCTCCCCAATCCCTGCGTTAATATGCTAAGGATCACTGGCCATATTCACTCCACGGCCTCACTCCCTACCCTTACGCTGTCGAGGTCGGGATGGGTATCGAGCTTCTGGAACAGAGCCACCTCCTATCACTATCATCTCCTTCCTGGCCCCCTCTAAGACCGATGGAGCTTGAGCCTACGCCTAATCCAGTCCTTGGGTCGGATTCTCACATGGAATCGGGTCAGATCCATCAACCGAACCCACATCTGACATGTCCTCCTCACCTTCCATATGCAGAGGATCAGACACGTCCTCCTCACCTTCAATATGATAATGAGCGATATTAGCAGCGTTAGAGTCCTTTCCTAAACTGTTTGGGATTTCAATGGAAGATTCCAAAAGAATTTGGATACCCCGCCTAACGTTAGCAAGCTTAAATGAGGAAGATTTGAATTTAAACAAGAATCTTCCTCAATCAGCTGACGTGGCGCTAAGTTACCCCTGGAAGGAAACTCCTTAGTCGAGTTAACTCCTGAGTTGACTCCATCATCAACATACACCGCCCCTGGAACCTGTGTAGAGTTGTCCGCCGCACACTGCTTTGCACAATCTATTTTTTGTTGCCTACAATTGGCAAGTAGGTGGCCAAATCGCTTACCGTTCCCACATCGCATCACCTTGTCCTCGAATAATACCTTTTGAAAAAAACCATAGACATGAGTCATCCCTGGTTCAAACCTCTTCACCTGCACTTCCTCAACCCTCATTGCCGACTCAGAACTATCGATCTCAACCAACACCCTCGCCTTTGTAATGGACAGTAGGACGTTTTATTGCCAATACTGGAGTGGCAGCAAATCCATACAAGCTTCGTAAAGGGTTAGTTTTTGTGAATATTAAAATCAAGTTTCCAGTGCTGGAAACGAATCACTTGTTCCCCCACCCTAAGAGGACTTCTCCTCCACATTGCTGCCTTGTCCTCTTCGCACTGAAACTAGAAGATAACAAAACCTTTTCTCAAAGGATGCATTTTCACCCCTTGGCTTAAGTTCCACTTTGCCTAAGCCTCTTCTCTCAAAGCATCCAAGGAAATCAACCTTAAGTTCACCCTTCCGATTAAAGCAAATCGGAAATTTTACCTCTTCGATTCGTAGTCTCCCTAAGGAATCACAACATGTGTAATATTCCCTACCTGAATTTGTTCAAGTAGAGAATCAATTGTAGTTCATGATGAGTTTCCTAGGGCTTTTGCATAAGAATGATGCTGACCTGCACCCTCTTGCCTTGCTTTCAAAGGAGGGACCCTTGGACCACGATCCAAGGACTCCCTAGTGCCTCCATCTTCATCCTCCAAGACCATCGAGCCTATCTCAGCTACCTCGCTGGAAACTCTCTCTCCTCCACTCATACTTCCTCCAACGACATACCAGAAATAACACTGATATTTTCGGTGAATCAATCCATATTTCTAGTGAACTATTTTGGAAACAAAATTTTTTTATTTTCTAAATCTTTTTTATTATTTGTTTCCTCAAATATGTGCCTCTTCGGGTTATGCATGCGATCGGATTCAATATGTGTGGAACCCACTTATGCATGCTCTAATCCTAATTTTACCTTATGTATACGTGTGGGACCCATTATGTATGCATGTGTTCCAATTATATGCAACCTTATATATACATGTGAACTAATCAGATTCTTCCACAAGAATTATGTCACGCTGGAACAGTCGATCTCAATACCTGTCACACCCGTCACCTCTCGCTTCCCCTACACATAATCGGGGTAGACCCCGCAATGCACCCCCAGCTCCGTCGGTGCTTACTGCTTATGATGTGGCATCCATCACGGATAACATAATGTGGGGAATTGAGGGAAGACAGAATCAATTTATGACTGGGATCGATAATAGGATCCAAGCGGCAATGGATGCCAGTAATGAACCGCCTGCACCTCCTACTACACTGGCACCCATTCTGGTACCTACTGAATCGGCTACCCTTCAAACATCAGGTGGGGCACAGGTGCATGGGCTTGGGTAGCAAAATGTACATGGGTATGTACAAAACCCGGCACCAGAACAAGCGTAGGCACACGTACAAGCTGGATAGACCTAACAAAGATGATGAAGAAGTTTCAATGGCTTAGGCCTCCATGCTTTTCAAAGGTGGGCCAAGATCTATTGTATCCATCAAGATGGATTGGTGGTATGGAAAAGGGGTTTAGACTAATAGGCTACACCGATGAGGAAAAAATTTTGTGTGCGGGCTATCAGCTGCAAAATGAGACTGATGATTGGAAGAGTGCTACTGAGACCATTCTAAGGGCGAGTAACCCAAAACCTACTTAGGTAGACTTCAAAGGGGCCTTCTTTGGAAACTATTTTTCAGAAAGCTTCCTGGATAGGAGAGAGAGTGAGTTCTCCCAGTTGGTACAAGGTTCCCGGTCTGTGCTCGAGTATCAGCAACGTTTTGAGGAGCTATTCCATTTTGCTCCTGAACATCTCCAAAGTGATAGGGCTAAAGCAAAGAAGTTTGAGAAAGAGTTGAGGCCAGGTATTGGATTAACTATAGTTAGGTTGAAACTACAGACTTATGTTGAGGCGGTCCAAGTAGCCAAATCTATTGAAGACCGACATAAGGATAATTTCTTGACCCAGTAGGGAACGGGAAAGAGGCCTACGGGGTCTACTGATTCCAGGGGAGGTTGCAAATCCTTTCGAGTGCCTTATATCAACCCAACTATAGTACGGTTCAGAAAGCCTGAAGCTATTCAGACTTCCCAATCTTCCCATTCTAGTGTTGTATCTCAGTCTCTGGGATCGAGCCAAAGGTGTTTTCATTGTGATCAGCCAGGCCACCTAGAGTAGACATGCCCCCACCGGAGGCCTGGTGATGCACCTTAAACTATGCCACCTAGGCCCCAATAGACCTATGCAGTACCTAGACCAGCACAGCCCCCACAGGGCCAGAGACCACAAGGCAAAGTGTTTTCTATGACCTTAAAAGATGCAGAGGCTGAACTCGGTGCAGTAATAGGTACATTATTGCCTGCACATGTGTTATTTAACTCAGGAGCCTCGCATTCAGTTGTGTCACTAGCATTCATAAAAAAAAATGGGGATACCACCCAAAGGATTGACACAATGTTTGGGAGTGAGTACCCCTACAGGAAGTGTAGTAGGTCTGAACTATGTATATGAGCCTTGTCTAGTGACCATAGGTGGACATGAGTTGAATGCTCATTTGATCGAGTTGGATATGACTAACTTTGACATGATTCTAGGAATGGACTGGTTGTCCGCATACAGAGCCAATGTGCTAGGTGCAGAGAAGACTGTCAATTTCAGACCTCGTGATGATGATGAGATTGTGTTCCAAGGGGATAAGCCCAAGAAACCTAAGAAGGTTATTATATCGGCACTCCAGATGAAGAAGTTACTTTATAAAGGGTGTCAAGGCTACTTAGCATCTGTAATGGATACTAAGATAGAGATTAGGCCATTGGCCGAGCTTGATGTGGTGAGGGAGTTTTTTGGTGTATTTTCAGATGACTTGACAAGTTTGCCCCCCGGACCGAGAGATAGAGTTTGCTATAAACCTACTCCCTGACTCGGCACCAGTGTCAAAAGCCCCTTACTGCATGGCCCCCACAAAGTTGAAAGAATTACAAGTGTAACTTCAGGACCTTCTAAAGAAAGAATTCATTAAATCTAGCGTGTCTCCATGGGGAGTACCGGTATTGTTTGTCTAGAAGAAAAGCGAAAGTATGAGGTTGTGCATTGACTACTAAGAGCTTAATAAGCTAACCATCAAGAACCGGTATCCTTTGCCAAGGTTAGATGACTTATTTGATCATTTGCAGGGTGCCAAGGTGTTCTCCAAGATTGACCTTAGATCGGGCTATCACCAGCTCAGTATCAAGGATAGTGATGTCAGCAAGATGTAGACACCAAAATTTTCCCCCTCAGCAATGATGAATTATGGGCAATAATGAGACATATATTCTCTCTTTTAGAAAGAAGTCAAAATTTTAGCACAAATTCAAACTATCCCAGAACTTGTGATCGGTCAAAATTTAAATGACGCGGAGAAGGTGACCGAAAGTGGTTACTAATACCTTTTGCTAGAATACGACAATCAAGCCTAGCATGTGCTTGATTCCCATATCATTGGAAAGTACTCAAAAATATGGTCCCATCGATATCATGTATCACAAAAACGGATACCCAGGTGTATTGTAATGCCTACTGGAACTTTGAACCAGTTAAACCAGAATAAACCCTGAACCAGACCAGACCAAACCCTAAACCAAATCCTAAACCCAAACCAAAACCCTTAACCTAAATTAAACCCTAAATCGAATCCTACATCCAAACCAAAACCATAACCTAAATTAAACCCTAAACTAAACCCTAAACCCGAACCAAAACCCCTAACTTAAATTGAACCCTAAATCAAATCCTAAACCCAACCTAAACCTAAATCTGAACCAAACCACACTACCCTAAACCAAACCCTATCTTGCTAACCAACCTACGCGATAAGATTTCCACCAAAGGCTACTGCCGCCCAGGCTAGGGAGTAACTACTCAGTCGAGGGGAGTATCTAGAGGTGTAAGAGGGTGCTATAGGGTATTTCAAAGCCTCACAGGGTGCCACGTACTTTTTCAATGTGTAACAGGGTGACACGTATCTTTTTCACTACACAACGGGATGACACAAGGGGGGATCCGTGTAAGACCTTACACAGATTTTGTAAGGACCTACACATCTGTGTAAGGTCTTACATGGATTTGTAAGGACTTACCAAATCTGTGTTAGAACTTACACGGATTTAAGAGGGGCTTACATGGGTTTGGCCCTCTTTTAGGCTTTTTTACACCACTACCCCTCCTCCCCTCTATAAATAGTGACCCAAATCACTATAAAAACCCCAGAAAAAATAAAGAAGAACCCCTGAAGAAAAAAATTTGTTCTAGAGGCTTTACAAAAGACAGAGAGAGAGAGAAAAAAAATGGAGAGAGAAAGAGGAAAGAGAAAGAATAGACCGAGCCAAGCTTATTGAAGTTGACAGAGTCATGGAGTCCACGTCATCCATATCAGGTTAGTACGGAACTTCTATTTAAGTTCATTTGTATTTAATTTTGATATCTTTATTATGACATGGAAGCCCTGTCCAAATTTCTAGAGCTGATTCCAACCCTAGGAATATGGCATGGAAGCCCTATCCAAATTTTCAAAGCTGATTCCAACCCTAGGAATACGACGCGGAATCCCTGTCTAAATTTTCACAGCTAATTCCAACCCTAGGAATGTGGTGCGGAAGCTCTGTCCTAATTTCAGAGCTAATTCCAACCCTAGGAATATGGTGTGGAAGCCCTGTCCAAATTTTTAGAGTTGTTTCTGACCTTAGGAATATAGCACCGAAACCCAAATCTCCACAGTCAGATCCTACCTCAAGAATGTAGTGTGGAAGCCCTATTCAAAATCCTAGAAACCAGAACCTATGTTCATACCCTAGCAAAGAAACCCTGTCAACTTTTTTACCTAAGTGTCGGAAGTTTTAATATTTCCAAGAAAGAGAGGGGAAAATAAAATCATTGCCCCTGAGTCGAGGAAAGTTATCATAAATTTCACCATTTACATCAGTCATTATCATGTAAATATTACATTGTAATTCCATTTGCACGTATAATACATACCTCATTTCCGTATGTGTGTGTTTTTTATTTTTTTGTGTCTATTGCATAAAATAATGATCTATCGTTGTCATTTCATGTATTTATTTCAGCATCTGTAGATTCAATGTAACATGTTTTATCATTTTATGTGTTATCGCATGTATTCCTCACATGAAATAACGATCCTAATTGTCATGTCATGGAGCATTGTACATATATGCAGACAAGATAATTGCATTTTTTACTATTTTATGTAGATTTTATTATTTCATGTGGTTTTAATATAGATCTATATTTCATATGATATTTCAATAATTTCTTACAATTCTTTCATGCAAGTTTATGTATATATTTGTGTTATTTCACATAATAGGACTTCCATGCTAGCTTAGGCTGTTAAAATTCTCGGGGGAGAATATTCAAAATCCAAGCTTCTAGTAGAAAGACCGGAAATTCTAGGTAAGGTGGGTGTCTAACACCTTCCCACACACGTAACCTAACACAGACCCTTATCTCTGGAACAGACCAAAATATGAAATCAAATTCGGGGGTTCCTTCCTTTCATGGGAATCCAACCCCCTATTCGAGCTCGATCCCTTGACCGAAATTGGGCTCCACTATAGGGCTTTAGGCCTTAAATCCTAGATGGTGACTCCAAAAATCATGCTTTCCCCATTCCCCCAATAGTCTTCAGACCATGTTTTGGAGACCATTCAATCCATTCACCCCCTGCGAGGCAGACCAGAGGTGAGAAGGAGGAAAAGAGTGAAAAAAGAGAGAGAGAAAAAAGGTATTTTCTCTTACAGTGGCGACTCCACTAGGGACTGTCAAACTTTCTATACCAGAAGCTTACAATGAACATTAGAATTTTTCCCCCTCATTATTATTGTGTGTAAATATGTCTATAAATTGCTTGCTAACTACATCATGCATCGTGTTCAAAGTGAAATTAGTTGATGAGGGTACTCACTGCCGTGGCCACACCCTCGGGGAGCTCAGTGCACAATACACTAAGTACTCTGAGATTAAATGATGCCCACTTCCTACATAAGAGTGCTTGAAGTGAAATTGGTTGACAAGGATGGTCGTTGATAGTTTGAAATCCTCAGGGTGATAGAACATGTATGGTCATTCTGAGATTAACTAATGGCCACTTTCTGCATTACACTTGCGCACACACTCACTCACGGATACACCTACCCTTGTGGTTTGCTGAATGAACTCATGCAATGTCATGGACAATCACCGGCAAAGTCACACCCCTTGATACAGTACCATCTGGTATATCAAAAGAATCACGTACCCATGATTCGCTTTCAGCGATAGGTATATTGGTTCTGTCAAGGGTAGCCTTAATCTGTCCTACAACCTTACCATTGCATCACATCATATAGGAACTAGACCATTAAATAACTAGGGTACACCACAAACTGACTCAGTAATTGTTTGCGGCTCAAGTTAGAACCCTTCTAGCTTGTTTCATCTGGAGTGAGATTTTTCCTGTGCATGTTTAAACCTAATGTATTCTTTGACAATTGGGAATTGGGAAGTGCAACTATATCAGTTTTGGTTCACGTAACTATGCCTATGGGTTGATTCCTGCTTCACCATATTATATTAGCATGTGTTCTAAACTGATAATGTTCCACACAACCAATCCAAGAGTCAGGAATAATTAGGTATTTCCATGTTACAGGGAGAAACAAAACACCTATGTGAAATCAGCTGTGAGGTTGTCTTGCGTGGACAAACTTGTTTTGTTTTCCCACACTATAATTTGTGTCTAAATTGGGCCCTAAGAAAAAATGTGTGAATATCAACTGATGGTTGGGCCAAAACTAGACACTTATTATTGAGAGGGATTAATTTTGTGGGTAGATTATAAAAAAAATTAAAAAAAAAATCTAAAAATTAAATTTCTTTGTTTAAGTCAGGCATGATTCCACGTCAAAAAAATTCCATGCTATCTGTGTGGACCCGTCAAGATAACCGTTTGGTCCGAGTCCGCCCTAAGAAGTCTTTACCAATAGTGGAACTTATTGTTCAACTCACTCCACCAAGTTCACCTAGCTCAGCATCATCTGAACGATTGACGAGTATGGATCCGACTAGCAGGAGTCAACCAGATGCCCAAGAGAAAAGGAGAATGGATATGATGCAGTTAAAGGTCGAAGAGTTGCATCATTTTTTCACCCAGTTACCAGTGCCAAAAGCCTCAGCAACAAACTGAACCTATTTTTAACCCCAGGAGAACAGGAGTGGACCAAGATGGGGTCTAATACACCTCATACCATACCGAGGCTTGTGGTCGAAGATGATGAAGAAGAAATCTGACTAGATTTTTCAACTGAACCCCCTGAAACTGAAAGGGAAAGAAAGATGAGGGAACAATTAGAAAGACTTGAAAAGTTGTTGTAGAAGGGGAAGGCTGTAGACACTCAAGCCACAGAAACTAATGAGATGGTCCTTTTTCTTGAAGCTCAAATTTCAGAGAAATCTAAATGGAACACTGATAAGTTTGATGGTAAAGGTGACTCAAAGGTACACTTGAAGGTCTTCATTAATATTTCTAGATCATGGGGATTTACTGAAGAACAAAGGGGGCAAGCATTTTTGCTTACTCTTTTAGGCCCAGCTCTTTGTTGGCTAACTCAGTTAGACCCTTCCCAGACTCAGAATTGGTCGACGATCATGAATGCATTCTCTAAGCAATATTGTTATAACACTGAACTGGATATAACTTGATGAGAGTTAGAAACTGTTCGACAGGCTTTAGGTGAAGGTTTCACTGAGTTTCTCTTAAGATTTCGAGATAAGGCAGACATGATGACATCTTGACCTGCTGAAAAAGAACAAGTTGAAATGATCCTAGATAACTTGGCAAATTCATACTATGATGTGTTATACATTCAACACATTGAGACATTCTCAGCGTTGCTAGCAACTAGAAAGAGGGTTGAAAACCATATATTCAAAAAATCACAACATCGTGGAACTTCTCAAAGTCATCATGAACAAGGAAAAATCCCAAGGCCAGACTAGTACCAAGGTCAAGGGCTAAATTTGGTGGGCC
>NW_024870612.1:82019-128323 GCF_013358625.1 Macadamia integrifolia
ATGCGATACAGGATCTTCTGGAAGATGGAATGCTTGAACTAAACAATTGAGCAATGAACAGATGTGGTAATGATGTTTGAATAGTTGAAAAAAGGAAGAAGAGCATAAGAAGCACATCAGAAAAATGAATAAAAGAATGCTAGGTTTAGAGAGAGACCGTTGTCGAGAGCGATTTTTCTTTCCTTCTTTCTTTCCAATGTAGGAATCTTGTTTATATCAATAAAGTTCTACTTTCATTTCAACTTTATTTCTGTCTTCTTTCACTCTTTTATTATGACCAAGAGTGTCAAAGTCTTCATGATGAAGTTCTTGAGCTTTCCCATACATCTGATCCCTTTCCAACGAGCACGGAGCCTAGATGGAATCTTTATCTTGGGAAGTCTACCAAGGGAGGGCATCTTTGGCCACCAGTTATCCAAAAAGAAAAAAAACCAAGACAACATACTCCACTAGTCTCCCTATTGAGCCTTAGTCTTTTCTTTGGAAAGCCTATCTCAGCCCACCTATAACTCATCATCCTGAAACTCTTCTATTTCGTACATGTCCCTTATCTTCTAGGGCCTGATCATGAAATATCATGTCACTAGGGCACCACAGAATAGTTCCCCAGAAAAAGAAAAGGAAATCTGGAATTCCAAGTTAGAATAATGCTCAAATTTGGGCCATCTCCAAAGTAAGAGTTCAAAATAATAATAATAATAATAAAAATAATAAAAAAAATAATAAAAATAAAAAAATAAAAAATTAGAGAAAGAAAGAAAGAAGGAGAATGTCTGATAGCCCAAAGTTGGGTCCTTTCCAAATTGAGACAAAAAAAAAATTTTGATTTTAGGAATCAAAATCTAGTGATCTAAGAAAACTTAGAAGCTGCGGGTAAAATTATCATTTACCTACTTGACATATGAAAGAATTCATCAAAGATCCGGTTAGGCCTTGGAAGCATTTTGAGCTTTTTCCATTCTTTGGAACCCAGTCCTAAACCCCATTACAACCTACTGAAGTCCTCATGGACTAACTGTTGATAAAGATTCTCATCGACATCTCCGAGCTCATTCGGCTATGATGGAACTTAATTATCGGGCTTTGGCATCAAGTCATTTGTCCGAACTACGATAGGTCTGATCCTCATTAGGTACATAGGAAACTTAGCCATGAAAATGCTAAAGTGCGACCACCCATTACCTAACATTAAGTGTTCACAATTTTGTTTAAATCCTGAACTATGTTTGACCTGATCCCTAATTTGGGGTACGTAGGCATCTTGATGAAATAATAATCAAGTTCGGTCCTCTCACTCTCACAGTTTTTCAAATTATATCCATTATATATTTCTCTGTGTTAATATCTCTCTCTACATTGGTCTTTTAGAAGAACCGAACTGATGATGCAAGAAATAACGAAAAGAAGTTCATGATCAAAGAAATTTATTGCTCGTGATAGTATAATCATGATAACTGCTCACTTCTGTGGATATAAAAAAAAAAAAAAAAAGGTCTTCTACAAGGGGCATTTCTATTCTAAAAAATGAGGGAGGAAGATTTGTTGTCAATGGGGCACGCGATCTATGAGGATTGACTTATGAACATTGGAAGGTCCTAGCCTGAGAAGTGGAGAAATTATTGTAAAGTGAAAAGGCCAATACAGTTGGGGGCAAATGCCATAGCTATTGTCTTACAAGTGTATCCTTGAGAAGAATGACCCGGTCATCCCTTTTGTTCAGAACCAGGCTTAGTCATTAGCCCACATCATCCAATACTACTTATACCCATTCAGTTTTGGTTCACCAGAAATACTTGTCAAGCCCATACAGATGACAGAGATATGGATAATGCGGAATTGTGCCTTGCCAAGTTAAAATGTGAATTATCACAAATTTTCAAATAAAAATTTCAAAATTGCATAAGCATTCATTTCCTGACCTTGAAGGACAATTGATCATAAGGTTATAATCATCCTTTCTTTACCAAAGGTTGATGGCAACAACATCACACTTGATGTTATCATGCATAGATATTCAATTGTGTGCTAACCATTTGTGTGTTTGTACAAGTGCAGAAGTAGGAGAATGGAGAATCTCTAGATAAAAATTTTACATTTTACATAAGATTTCATTTAACCCTCTCATGTGCAAAGGATTATGTTTACCTAAGCATTTGATTTCATCCCAATCTCATGATCACCATCATACCCGTGTAGTTTCAATAATTCTGATCTTGTGATCACCATCATACCCATATACTTTCGAAAATTCTGATCTTGTGATCACAATCATATCCATGACTTCCAATAATTCTGATCTCGTCATCACCATCGTACCCTTGTACTTCCAATCATTCTGATCTCGTGATCACCATCATACCCGTGCACTTCTAATCATTCTAATCTCGTGATCACAATCATACCCGTGTACTTTCAATAATTCTGATCTCGTGATCACCATCATATCCATGTACTTTCAATCTATCTTACTCGTGTACTTTCAATCATTCTGATCTCGCGATCACCATTGTAACATGTACTTTCAATTATCCCGATCTCATGATCACCGTTATATTCGTGTACTCTTAATCATCTCAATCTCTTGATCATCATTGTACTCTTGTACTCCTGATCACTCCAAACTCTTAATTACTCATGTGCCTACGCAATCATTAATCTTACAATCATTTAAACTTCGGGATGCATGTGCCTCAACTTTGTACTTGTAATCCCACAACAAATTGTTATGTTCACAAAAGAAGAATTATGGAGAAACCGTTTTCCCATAAATTATTAGTAAAGGTTTGAAATTCCATTATAAGAATGTCATTTCCACAACAGCACCAGAAAGTGCCAGTTCCAATGCCGAGATGCCATTACAAGAATGACATTTTCGTAATAGTTCCGAAAAGAGCCTATTTCACTGTTGAGATGCTATTACAAAAATGACATTTCTACAACAATTCCAATACCAAAATATCATTACGATTAAGACGTTTCCCCGATAGTGCCATAAGTGCAACTTCAGTGTTTAAGCAATGCGAAAAGAGCGTCATTTCTACAAACAGTGCCAGAAAGTGTTGATTGCATTGTAAGGATGACATAATAAGAATTTCATCTCTATAACAGCGCCAGAAAGTGCCAATTCTATGCCATGATGCCATTATAAGAATGACATTTCATTGACAGTGCCATAACTATACCTTCAGTGTGAAGGTGCCGCGAAAAGAGCGTCATTTCTACAATAGTGCCAAAAAGTGCCAATTGCATTATAAAGATGATACAACAAGAATGTTATCTCTATAACCAAGCCAGAAAGTGCCAATTCCATTCCAAGATGCCATTAAAAGAATGATGTTTCAGTGCCAAGATGCATATGAAAATTTTTTTTCCACAGCAGCGCCAAAAAGTGCCGATTACATTTCCAGGATGACATAAGAAGAATATCATGTCCACAACATCGTCATAATGTGTCAATTTTAGTCACATTTTCCATGACAATATTGAAAAATATTAATCTCAATGTCAATTTTCATGTTAAGATATCAGTAAGATCAGAAGTATTAAGAAATGTTACAAAGAGGTCAATTTGATCAGAAGGGTAGAGGTACGTTATAAGAACGATATCCTTACAATTTCTCTAGTGAGTTGTCTCTCAGGTATGTATTCTCTTCCTTATTAGAAAATGACTTTGAGATAATTCCCTTATACTTTCATTCTTGGCCAAGTCCAGGACATTTCATGTATGATTCATCTCCACTGGTATGATATACTGATAATAGTCAATTGGATATATTGTCATATTAATTTATTGTTTTCATTGAATTTTACCATCAAAATCTAATCGCTCACCTTTTGCATTGCACCTCTACTATTCCTGAGCAGGATATCGGCAGTACATGCCCTAGAATGACAAAATTTTGTTTTTTTTTCTTTGCCCTTCGGTTGTTGCACAGTCTCGTCTAAAGAGGGGCATTCTGTAGACACCAAATTTTGTCCTCCCTCAGCAATGATGAATTATATGGGCAATGAGGAAAAATATATTCTCCCTTTCAGAAAGAAGTCAAATTTTTTGCATAAATCCAGACTATCCCAGAACTTGTGATCGATCAAAATTTAAATGATGCGGGGAAGGTGACCGAAAGTGGTCACTAATACCTTTTGCTAGAATACGACAATCAAGCCTAGCATGTGCTCGATTCCCATATCATTGGAAAGTACTCAGAAATACGGTCCCATTGATATCTTGTATGAAAAAAATGGATACCTAGGTGTGCCGTAATACCTACTGGAACTTTAAACTAGTTAAACCAAAATAAACCCTGAACCAAACCAGACCAAATCCTAAACCAGACCAAACCCTGAACCAAACCAGACCAAACCCTAAACCAAATCCTAAACCCGAACCAAAACTCTTAACCTAAATAAAACCCTAAATCAAATCCTAAATCCGAACCAAAACCATAACCTAAATTAAACCCTAAACTAAACCCTAAACCTGAACTAAAACCCTTAACTTAAATTGAACCCTAAATCAAATCCTAAACCCAACCTAAATCTAAACCTGAACCAAACCAAACCCTATCTTGTCGACCAACCTACGTGATAAGATTTCCACCAAAGGCTATTGCCACCCAGGCTAGGGAGTAGCCGCCCAGTCTAGGGGAGTATCTGGAGGTGTAAGAGGGTGCCACAGGGTATTTCAAAGCCTCACGGGGTACCTGTTTTAGTACACAATGGGATGACATAAGGGGAGAATTGTGTAAGACCTTACACGGATTGTGTAAGGACCTACACATCCGTGTAAGGCCTTAAATAGATTTGTAAGGACTTACCAAGCCCTTACATGGATTTGGCCCTCTTTTAGGCTTTTTACACCACTACCCCTTCTCCACTCCATAAACAGTGACCCGCATCACTGTAAAAACCCAAAAAAAATAGAGAAGAACCCCTGAAGAAAAAAATTGTTCCAGTGGCTTTACAAAAAAGAGAGAGAGGGAAAAAAAAAAGGAGAGAGAAAGAGGAAAGAAAAAGAATAGACCAAGCCGAGCTAATTAAATTTGATGGAGTCACGGAGTCCACATCATCCATATCAGGCTAGTACGGAACTTATGTTTAAGTTCATTTGTATTTAATTTTGATATCTTTATTATGACATGGAAGCCCTATCCAAATTTTCAAAGCTAATTCTGACCCTAGGAATACGGCGCCGATGCCCTGTCCAAATTTTCAAAGCTAATTCCAACCCTAGGAATATGGCGTGGAAGCCCTATCCAAATTTCCAGAGTTGATTCCTACCCTAGGAATACGGCACGGAAGCCCTGTCCAAATTTTCAAAGCTGGTTCCGACCCTAGGAATATAGTGCGAAAACCCTGCCCAAATCTCCATAGTCAATTCCTACCTCAAGAATGTAGTGTGGAAGCCTTGCTCAAATTCCCAAAAACCAAAACCCATGTTCATACCCTGGCAAAGAAACACTGTCAACTTTTTTACCTAAGTGCTGGAAGTTTTTAACTTCTCCAAAGAGATGAGAAAATTAAATCGCTGCCCCTAAGTCGAGGAAAATTATTAAAAATTTCACATTTTTCATTGATCGTTATCATGTAAATATTACATCGTAATTCCATTTGCATGTATAATACATACCTCATTTTCGTAGATGTTTTTTTTTTTTTATGTCAATTATATAAAATAATGATCTATCATTGTCATTTCATGTATTTATTTCAGCATATGTACATTAAACATAACCTGTTTCATCATTTTATGTGTTATCGCATGTGTTCCTCACATGAAATAAAGATCCTAATTGTCATGTCATGGAGCATTATATATATGTAGATAGGATAATTGGATTTTCTACTATTTTATATAGATTTTATTATTTCATGTGGTTTTCATAGAGATTTATATTTCATATGATATTTCAATAATTGCCTACAATTCTTTCATGCAAGTTTATGTATATAGTTTGCACTATTTCACGTAATAGGACTTCCATGCTAGCTTAGGCTGTTAAAATTCTCGGGGAAGAATATTCAAAATCCAAGCTTCTAGTAGAAAGACTAAAAATTCCAAGTGAGGTGGGTGCCTAACACCTTCTCACACTCGTAACCTAACCCAGACCTCTATCTCTAGAACAGACTAAAATATAAAGTCAAATTCGGGGGTTCCTTCCTTTCATGGGAATCCAACCCCCTATTGGAGCTCGATCCCTAGATCGAAATTGGGCTCCACCATAAGGTTCTAGGCCCTAAATCCTAGATGGCGACTCCAAAAATCATGCTTTCCCCATCACCCCAATAGTCTCCAGACCATGTTTTGGAGACCATTCAATCCATTCACCTCCTGCGAGGCAAACCAAAGGTGAGGAGAAAAAGAGTGGAAAGAGAGAGAGAGAGAGAGAAAGAGAGAGAGAAAGTATTTTAACTTACATAAGATGGCCTTCAGATCAAGATATGGACAATATGAGTTCTTGGTGATATCATTCGGGTTAACTAACGCACCGGCTACATTTATGGATTTAATAAATATAGTATTCCAGGATGTCTTGGATAAATTTATAATTATGTTAATTGATGACATCTTGGTTTACTCCAAGAGTGCAGAGGAACATGTTGTTCACCTAAGGTTAGTATTGCAGCATCTGAGAGAGAAGCAACTCTATGCCAAATTCAGCAAGTGTGAGATCTGGTTGTCACAAGTGGCATTCCTAGGCCACATTGTTTCAGACAAAGGTATTAGAGGTTGACCCAGGCAACGTGAAGGCAGCTCTAGAGTGGGAGACTCCTAAGAGAGTAGTACACATATGTAGTTTTCTGGGATTGGTCGAATACTACAGGAGGCTTATTGTGAATTTCTCCCGCATTGCTACCCCGATGACCCGACTCATACAGAAGGGTGTGAAGTTTGAGTGGTCTGATGCTTGTGAAAAGAGCTTCAAGGAGCTAAGGCAAAGGTTGGTATCAGCTCCAGTTCTGACTATTCCAACCGGTATAGGTGGTATGGTTGTGTATAGTGATGCCTCCAAGCTAGAATTGGGTTGTGTATTGATGTAGCACAGGAAGGTCATTGCTTATGCATCTCGGTAGTTGAAGGATTATGAGAAGAACTACCCCACCCATGATTTGGAGCTGGCTGCCGTGATTTTTGCACTGAAAATCTAGAGACACTACCTATATGATGAGAAGAGTGAGATCTTCAGTGACCATAAGAGCCTCAAATACTTCTTCACCTAAAAGGAGCTCAACATTTGACAGAAGCGTTGGTTGGAATTGATGAAGGACTATGACTGCACTATCCACTATCACCTAGGAAAGGCCAATGTGGTAGCTAATGCACTTAGTCAAAATTCCCAGTCACTGACTCTTGCATCACTAACCACCAATGGGCATCTCATAGAGGAGGCTAGGAAGCTAAAATTGGAACTATTAGTAGAAGGTGTCACCTTGTCACTATCAGCAATGGTGGTATAACCTAGTTTGGTGGATAGGATCACTACGGCTCAGGTTACTGATGCAGCATTACAAAAATTGATAACAGAATATGCAGAAGGAACCCAAAAAGACTTGAATTTCTCAATAACTGAAAGCGGGATTCTCAAGTTCAAAGGGAGGTTGTGTGTGCCAAGTGATGGTGATTTGAGAGACAGTTTTGAGAGAGGCACACAGCTCTTCATACTCCATTCACCCCAAAAGCACTAAAATGTTTAAGGACCTCAAGGGACTGGTGGAATGGAATGAAGAATGATGTGGCTACGCATGTGTCTAGATGCCTCACATGCCAGCAAATCAAGGCTAAAAGACAAAGACCCTATGATTTATTGCAGTCACTGCCTATTCCGGAGTAAAAATGGGAGAATATTACCGTGGACTTCATCACAGGCTTACCCCGCACACAGAAGGGTATGGATACCATTTGGTTAATTGTGGACCGCTTGACCAAGGTAGCTCACTTTATTCCAATCAAGTTCACATTTTTCATGGACAATATGGCTAAGTTATATATTGACAACATCATCAGGTTGCATGGTGTACCAGTTAGCATTATCTCTGATCGAGATCTTAGATTCACTTCCAAGTTTTGGACATGTGTACAGAAGGCTATGGGTACACAGCTGAATTTCAGCATAGCTTTTCACCCCTAGACCGATGGTCAGTCGAAGAGGACTATCCAAACATTAGAGGACTTACTTCGAGCATGTGCCTTGGATATGAGTTACAGCTGGGATGAGCACATTTCCCTTATTAAGTTCTCCTACAATAGTAGTTATCAGGCCACCATCGGAATGTCCCCATTCAAACCTCATTATGGCAGAAAATGCCAGACTCCACTCTATTGGGATGAGGTTGGTGAGTGGTATATTTTGGGTCCAGACTTGATACAAGCTACCAATGAGAAGGTGAATGTGATCAGAGAAAGGATTAAAATAGCTCATCCCAGGCAGAAGAACTATGCAGATGTCAAAAGGAAACATCTAGAGTTTGGAGTTAGAGACAAGGTGTTTTTATGGATCTCCCCAGTTAAAGGGATAATGTGGTTCGGCAAGAAGGGAAAGCTTAGTCCGAGGTTTATAGGACCGTATGATATACTGGAAAGGATCGGACTGATAGCTTACCGGATAGCTTTACCACCAGAGTTGGAGGGTACACATGATGTCTTCTATGTGTCCATGTTGAGGAAGTACATTCCCGACCCAACTCACGTCCTGACTTACATACTCCATGAGTTGGACGAGGATTTTGCCCATGTGGAGTATCCGGAGAAGATTGTTGACTGGAAAGAACATGTTCTCTGCAACCGCACCATTTCCTTCGTCAAGGTGAAATGGATAAACCACCTAGAATAGGAAGCATTCTGGGAGCGAGAAGATAAGCTGATGAAGCAGTATCCTGGATTGTATGATTTAACAGGTATATTCAATTTCGAGGATGAAATTCTTGTAATGTGGGGGGAATGTTACACTCGTGTCCTGACCCGGTCTAATTTAAACTATTGTGATAGGTCTTGGACCGGAGATCAAAAGTACAGTCAGGTTTTGGCTCGTAGCCACCCATGCCAAAGGGGGAGAGATGACCCCAAATATTCGTGCATCACATGCTAATCTAACTGGAGGGGTTCGTACCTTCTGATCCCAGATGGTAAGTGACCCGACTCCCCACACATGAATCCTAGCACATACCAAAGTTAACGAAAGGCCATGAGTATGGCCGATGGCAACTACATACGTAAGACTAGTGGTACCGAAAACAAGCCACCGGAAGCACTGGGCTTGAATCTAGTGGGCTATTTTTGGTGAGCCAAACAGGCCGCTGTTAAGGTTTCAATGCCCGTGGGTATCACCACTCGCATCATAGACAGTCTCGGATGATCCCAAATCATCCTTTACATTTTCCTCATGACATGAGCAGTTCACAAACCTAAGCAGTCAGGTTCTCATGCTTCGAAAGTTATGTTAACCTGATTGGTCCGATTAAGGTTCAACCAAACAGACCCTAAGGCCTATTTTCCTGATAAGTGGGAAATGAGGAATTCATTTTTCCTCATTTCCACTTTGAGATGAGAAGAAGAAGAAGAAGAAGAGGAAGAAGAAGGGAGGAGACTTACTTTGGTGCCGGCTGCCGCCTAGTTACTGGAATTGCTACCAAAGGTAAATGCAATCACTCCTATTACCCTCACTCTTCATTTTGACCTAGGTTAAGCTAGGTGTGGGTGTAATCTTAGTGCACAAACCCCCTTGAGGTCAGGGAATGCATATTCTACCTTCCCGGTGCCATTGTAGAGCTCAAACCAAGTCCGGTGAGCTCCAGCAACAAGAATGACCAAATGACCACCTAGGGTTTTGATCGTTCAATCAACGTATCTCCTAAATGGCTCGATAGAATCGAGATTTTATTGGTTTAGAATGATGCTAGGAGCATTCCCCATAAACTCCACAGAACAAATCTCGATAATCGGGCCCGAGCCAGCCCCAATTCATGTGGACAGTTCTGTACTTCCACCAGAATTAAGCCACCGAAAACACTGGGCCTGCTTCTAGTGGGCTATTTCTGATGAACCACAGAACCTTAGGGGCTCTCTGCTAGTTCCACCGAAAATAGGACTGATATTTCTAGTGGGAATACCCTATTTCTGGTGGGTGTTTCCGGTGACATTACTATCACTTGGGGCCCTTTGGGGGTGACCTATATGGGCCCCACCCGGTGTTTTTGACACATACTGATGTACAATTACCTTTGTGTTTAGGACAGTGATGCATACGTGCCCTGAAGTCGAAATTGAGTTGATCAACCAGTGGTCGTACTTAAACCCTAACACACATGAGCATAAACAAGGTGAGGGATTGTTGCTTTATTTTTGGGATTGTTTTATTATTATAGAACTACTCACATATGTAAGATTGTACATGATTATTTTAATTGCTCAATGATGATGATGATATGTCATATGTTACATTTTATGATTATGATATGAGATTTTATGGATATGTATGGTGGGATCCGGTGTGGCCAAGGTGGAACTGATACCGTGATCGTCGTGTGTTTATTGTATGTATGAGACAGAATCTGGCGTAGCCGAGGTGGTACCGGTGCCGTGATTGGCATATGTATATTACATTCATGCATTGATTATGTGCATTAGAGTTAGTTGTAGTCGTGGATAACACTTTATGGCTAATGTGTTACCAGTATTGTGTGCTCTGGGATTACATTTGGAAATAGATATGCTTCGTGGCCGACGATTGGTACCAGTGTTGCATAGTCCATAGTCAACTATTATATGCATGCTAGATTAGGTAATGGTCTCGGGTTACACTTTGTGGCCGATGTGTTACCAGTATCATGTACTCAGGACTGTATTTAGAGATGGATTATACTTTGTGGCAGATGTATTACTAATATCGTGTAATTCATACTAACTACATCATTATGAAGGCATGTAGCATATATATGGTTAGGTATCACTCCCTATGCTACGAACCCTTGCCAACAGGGGTTAAGGTGTTGGATAACCCATTGTGGTATGTTCGATGTGCCTTTTTTGGAATGCCACACCCGTGATACGATGTGATTGTTGCCGAAGGTAAGAACTTGTCAGGCGTGGCCGATGATTGGTACCAGTGCCGTGACAACCAGGAGGAGGTTATCAAGGGTTTGTTGGTGACCCATGGACGTATACGGGGATTGACAAGCTTCTATTCACGGCTAGGGTTTGTATCCCTACATAGTCAATGGCGATTTTGAGACGAGAGATACAGCCTAATGTGTCGTAGGAGCATTAACTAGACTTAGTTGTATTATTAGGTGGATAATAAAATAAATGAATTACACTATGAGTATCATGGACTATGTGTTTAATTTTTGTTATCATGCATCATAAATTATTACTGCGATTGTTTTGCTTGGATGTGCTTGAACTTCACCCCTCACTGAGCAAGTTGAAAAGCTCATCCCACGTATACACACTTTGTAGATGATGATGCAGGTACGATCGTGCCTATGGCTAGTGATTCTCTTTCCTCTAGACCCGAGTATAGAGTGAGCGACTGGTGGATGCCGAAAGTGGAGGAGCATGGCCAGGACTGTGGTTGTGACTTTTGTGCATACGCGCACCATGAGGTGTTCAGCATATTTTTGATTATTTTGATACAGGTCTATGGATATTATGTTTTTAAATTTGATATGTGTAAGTCTTGAATGATTGTAAATAGATTTTATTATCGCCTTGTTTTTTATGCTTTAATCAAAAAATCAATCAATTCGACTTGCCAAAATGTGATTAGTGGCCACCGATTTTCAATATGAATCGGGGCGATGCCCAACCTGATTCACCAATCTTTAAAACCCTAGGTGGGGACAGGGTTGTAGGAAATGGGATTGAATTGGGTAAGACAATGTGGGTCCATGTTTGTTGATATTTAAAAAATGGAGAACCCTACATATACGCACCAGACATAGTTGGGTGTGAAAGACCCAACTACCCCCACATGCGTTGGGTATTTTCACACCTAGGTTTGGGCATAGGGGCACAAAAGGGTAGAGTACCTTTCTCTTAAAAAAAAAAATAAAAGGGTGACAGTTCCCTAAAAGGCAGTGTGGCCCTTGCAGCAACACGTGAGCCAATGGAAGCACTAGTAGAAGCATCAACATTGACGGGATTTATGCCTTTGATGAGGAGTAGAGCGGTCATTTCACCCTTACTATGTCTAAGCAAAGGGGTCGCCTTGCCTTATAGGCTTCTTTTTTCTTAAATTAAATGCTGTTTTTTTGGGAAGAGAGGTTGCCGGTTTTTCTTTTGATATTTCTCAATTACTCTATACTGGACCATCAAGAGCGGCGTCACCTGCGCATTAATATCATTGGACTTACTGTTTTGGATCATAAGTATGTCATTTTCATATCTCCCTTGCTTCCTTTTTCATCGTCCATTCCCTGGATCCGGCTCCTCTCCTTAGCACCCATCGCCCAAATGGCCCATAACTATCTGGGCGAGCGACACATGGCGAGGAGATAATCCAACGGTTTGAGAAAGGTACGAAAAATGAGGCACTGACAAAGGCTTGGAGAACAGGAGCCAAGAACTGTTGGATCATTGCCTTGCCACGTGACGCTCGCCCATGTAATTATGGGTAAGACCTAGGTGATACGCGCTAAGGAGAGGAGCCAAATCCCCATTCTCCTTGGTTTTTTAAGCTCAATTCTCCCTTCCTCCCTTCCCCCCCCCCCCCCCCCCCCAAAATTCTCCCTTAAATGATTTGATGTATGAGTAAATGAATCTGAATCTCTTCTATGACCACTAATTACAGATATATTCCATTAACCATTGAAGCTAGTGAGCTATCCAACTTAGAACAAAAGGTCAACAACATACATGAAATCCTTACCCAGCAATTCGATTTTTGCAATCAGCATATTGGTGAGTGAAGAATGAGTAGCTAGAAACCAAGAATAGTTTATTGAATTTATGCTAGCTGCTTTTCTTTTTACTTTTTTTTTATATGGAATGAAAATTAAATAACTAAGAAGAGAAAAAGGAAAGTCATATATAACCCATGTTACATAATTTTTCAGTTATGGCCTTATTTGCCAACTGATGAGCCATAGAAAGTAAATTACAACATTGCTTCTTCATTTTAAAAGATTCAAAATTTTGAGTTAAGTGTTTTAAGTCCAACAGAAAGCTAAATAGATTCCATGGCCAGTGTCCCTGATCCTGATCAAATATTGAATTCATCTCCTCACACAATCAGACCAAACAATGACGACACTAATCCCTAATCACCTTGCTTGGTGAACTCCTTCGAGTATACCTTCAATTTTTCATTCATATGCACTCCCAGCAAAGCTCAAGTTTAGGGATACACAAACAAAAGCTCCATTCATCTAATATTTCAATTTTTTTTGAAACCTTTTTGGTGGTGCAGATGAGAAGAAACACATCAAAGCTTATACAACGCTGCTGAAACTCTTTGAAATGACCCACTTATTATCTCTCCTAAGGTGGATATGTGTAACCCATTTATTAACTCTCCTAATTTTTTACTGACTACCTATCTTTTCTTATTTTCTCTCCTATTCTCTTTTTCCACGCTCCCTCTCTCTCCTCATGGTTTATCATTTTTTTTTAATTTTTCATTTTATTCGTAATTTAATAGTATTGAAGTCCAAAGAGAGAGAGAGAGAGAGAGAGAGAGAGAGAGAGTGGTAACAGCATTATAGGTAATCCCAATATTAGTTTTTAGTAAACTACATGCATCGGCTAAAAAGACGTACGAGAACCCAAGACTAGGTTCTCGTATGAGGACCTGATCCTGACTCGTATATATACCCCAACCTAATCATAGTATCAATTTGTGTTTGTTGTGCCTTTAAAGATGTGCATTATGAAAAAATTATGTTGGCGTTGAAGTGCTGAGAAAGGATGATGTATTGTTGTTAATATCGATTGGTGTCAAAATTTGAAAACACATACTCGTTGACATGGCAATTTGTTTGTGAGAAAGAAACGTGGGTTGGCGGAGAGGTTTAAGGAGTTCACTACCCACAGAGGCATGATACCCGCACGTGAAGGCAGTTAGGGACGTGTGTGAAGAACTATGGTCATGGGACAGGTATCATGAGCACATTAGAGACCCAACTTAGTGGGATTAATGGACTAATGGCATACATGGGGAGACAATTGAACCCACAAGCTATTTAAGGCAGAAGAAGTCAGCCAGAAAGAGGACAATCAACAAATCATAAAAAGCCCATCAACAATGCATATCTCATATCCGTTTTATTTTCACTTTCTAGTGTTAGATATAGCTTAGAACTCTTTGTTTACTTTAGTTTCTTCTCACAGTTTCCATTTCTTAGACTCTAGTGTTTTGTATTCAAAACAACTAATCTCTTCCTTTGTTCAAGTTCTTAAGTACTAGTAAAAGCATGTGAGCTAAAGTGACTATACATGTACTTACTTATCAGTACATGTATCGTATTTAAGGGACACACCCATACATGTATATCATGCAAGGGACACACCTATACATATGGATACATACAAGGGACACACCTATACATATGAATACATACAAGGGACACACTTATATGTACATACACTGACACCTCTATAGAATAAAGCACCCTATGTATGAAGGGACACATACCGGTACATACAGGTGCCTATAGACGTACAGGTATGCCTGTTCACGTACAGGTATGTTTGGGCCTATAAATATCCACTACCTAAATGCCAGAAAAAAAAATAGCGAATCCAGAGAGTCATGTCTATCTTGTACACTCATACCAAATATGTTTATGTATTGTATACTAATTTGTTTCTTCGTCTCTCCTTCTTCTCTTTGAGTTTCTTAGTATAGCTTACGGACTCCCTTTCTTAATCACACTTAGGAGTGCAACCTTTGTGATTAGGGGGTGATTTTATCTTAGAGGTAAAAGAGCGGGTCAATCCTGTATGCACAAATTAGGGGCTCTTTAACACCTTAAGGAGAGTATCTTATATGACTTCACCCTACTGTACCTGCAAATGGAACTTTCTATTGCTTCAACTTCTGTACGTGATACAAGGACTACATCTTAAGGTTAGTGCATCATCTACCATTCATTACCAATAAGTATAACACTACCTCTTTAATTATAATGTTACAACAATCTTAAGGTGTCAGACTATTTTATGCGTTAGATATGGCTGTCAAAGAAATACCCATTGAGGTCACTAATAAGGATGGATCAAATGAAGGTCTTACTACCAATGAAATACTATCAACCACTGATTTTACTGCATCTCAAATCACTACTGGGACAACTAATGTTACAAATTCCATTTAACCTATAATGGAGAAACTGAGAATCAATTCTGAATTTGATCATATAACTCAGTTTGATGGAGACAATTTTAAACGGTGGAAGCAAATGATGTTCTTTGCTCTTACTCAATTGGGAGTTGCTTTTGCATTGTTTGAATCGAAACCATATCCAAGTGAGGATCTAGTTCTGGATGCAAAACGGATTGTTTGGGTACAAGCAGATTTCCAATGTAACAATTGTATTCTTAATGCACTCTCCAATAATCTTTACAGTGTGTATTATTCCTTAGACTATGAATCCATGATATGGAATGCATTGTGTACCAAATACACACTTGATGATGCAGGACAGAAAAAGTATGTGGTGGCTAATTTCCTTAATTTTCAAATGCAAGATGGTGAAAATATTTCTTCCCAAATAGATAAATTCCAAATATTAGTTGGAAACTTGTCTAAGGAAAATATTATTTTTCTTGATACAGTTGTAACTAGAGCATTACTTGAGAAACTTCCTACCTCTTGGAATACATTTAAATTAAGTATGAAACACAAGAGGAAGGAACGGACGTTTGAGCAACTGGTGATCAGAATTAAGATTGAGGAGAGGAACAGAACCAAAGATAAAGGAGAAAAATCCCTTAGATATACAAGACTCAAAGCTAACCTTGTAGAGACTAAGAAACAAGGTTCATTGAAGAGGACACTTCAAGTGAAGAAGCCCAAAAACTTCAAGAAACCAAAAGTTATTTATTTTTCTTGTGGAAAATCGGGACATTTCAAGAAGGATTGTCGAAACAAGATATTTTTGAAATCTGACAAGGTGAAGGCAAACTTGATTGAAGAAGAAATTTTTTCAGCAATGGTTACTGAAGTTAATTTGGTAGAAAAATCAATGGACATGGATAATTGATACTGGTGCTACCAGACATATTTGTGGAGACCTCAATTCCTTTAGCAAGTATACTACTATCAATACTGGTGATAAAGTCTATATGGGCAATTCACAAACTTCAAAAGTCATTGGTAAAAGTGATATCATCTTAAAGCTCACTTCAAGGAAAAAACTCATCTTGAAATATGTGCTCCATGTTCCTGCAATCCACTGCAACTTAGTTTCTGGTCCACTTCTTATCAAGGCAGGAATGAAGATGTCATTTGATTTTGACAAAGTTGTTATTCTTAAGAATGATGTTTTCATTGGAAAATGTTCTCTCAATGAAGGCCTCTTTTAATCAGTATTTCTAAAATTATAAATGAAAATCCTTGTAGTTCTTCGGTTTATTTTGTTGACTCTTATAATACATGGTATGATAGATTAGGACATTGCAATTTTTCTTATATTTAAAAAATATGTAAAATGGGTTTAATTAATTTAAAATTTCAAAAACCTTTACACAAATGTCCGATTTGTGTTGAAGCAAAGTTCACTAAAAAACCTCATAGGTCAATTGAAAAACATAGTGAATCAAGATAGTGAACTTCTTGATTTAATACATAATGATCTATGTGACTTTAAATCTACTAAATCTAGAGGTGGTAAGAAATATGTAGCAACCTTCATTGATGATTATTCTAGATTTACTATGATTTAATTACTTCAAACTAAATATGAAGTAGGAAATGCTTTTATAATATTCAAAACTGAGGTAAAAAATCAGTTAGGGAGAAAAATTAAAAAACTAAGGACTGATAGAGGTTCTGAAAATTATAGTCTCACAAAATTATGTGAAGAAAATGGTATAATACATGAAACTACAGCCCCTTATCAACCAGAATCTAATGGAGTGGCTGAAAAGAAAAATAGAACTCTAAAAGAAATGATGAACTCTTTAATAATAAATTCAAGATTACCTGATGATATGTAGGGAGAAGCCATTTGAACTGCTTGTTATATTTCAAATAGAGTACCTTATAAAAATATTGGTTTATTACTATATGAATTATGGTTTAAGAGAAAACAAAATCTCAAATATTTAAGGATATGGGGCTGTTTGGCAAAAGTTACAATACCAAAACCTAAAAAGAGAAAATTAGGGCCTAAAACAATTGATTGTGTTTTTATTGGCTATGCTGTCCATAGTTCTGCATACCGATTTTTAGTTATCAAAACTATAGAGGGTGTGTTAGAAGAATATAATATAATAGAATCAAAAGATGCAAAATTTTTTGAGAATATTTTTCCCTTTAAATCTACTTTAATTGATAATCCTATTGGTTCTAATAATTCTGATTTGAATAATGGAATATCAAATATGAATAATACTTTACCTCAAAACTTTAATGAAAATCAATTTAGAATAGGTAAAAGACAAAAGAAAGCTAAATATCTAGGAGATGATTGGCTTGTGTATATTGTTCCTCTATCATATAAAGAAGCCGTTACATCCCTAGATGCTATTTTTTAAAAAGAAGTAATCAAGAGTGAACTAAATTCAATAATAACAAATCATACTTGGGAATTGGTTGATTTACCACAAGGTTCTAAAGTGTTAGATACTAAGTGGAAATTTTGAAAGAAATAAAAACCTGATGGAACCTTGACAAATATAAAGCTAGACTTGTAGTCAAAGGTTTTACACAAAAGAAAAATTATGACTATTTTGATACTTTTGTGTCTGTGGCTAGAATAACAACTATAAGAACTATGGTAGCTGTGGCTCCCATGTATAATCTAGTTATACATCAAATGGATGTAATAATTGCTTTCCTAAATGGAGATTTAGAGGAAAAAATTTATATCAAACAACCAAAATGATTTATTGTATCGGGATAAGAACAAAAAGTTTGTAAACTTGTAAAATCTTTAGATGGACTGAAACAAGCCCCGAGGCAGATGTGATTCTTGGTATAAAAGTCGTAAAAAAGAATAATGAGATAATTTTATCTCAAGCCCACTATGTAGAAAGTCTACTTAAAAAATATGGTTACTTTGAAAGAACACCTATTAAAACACCTTTGAAAATTGGATCTCATTTACAAAAGAATCTAGGTGAACCAGTTTTACAAAAGAGATATTTTCAAATCATTGGTTCAGTTTCATATCTAATGAACTGTACTAGACCTGACATAGCCTTAGCAGTAGGAAAGTTGAGTCAACATACTCATAACCTAAGGAAAAAAATTGGAGAGCAATTGAACGTCTATTAAGATATTTAAAGGAGACAATGAATTATGATATACATTGTAGTGGAAATCCAGCTGTCGAAGGCTATTGTGAGGCTAATTAGATCTCAGATACAAATGAATCATTAACAACAAGTGGATATATGTTCACTTTAAGAGGTGGTGCAATTTCTTGAAAATCAGTAAAACAATCCTATGGGACAGGATCCACCATGGAAGCAGAATTTATTACTTTGAAAAAATCAGGAACTGAAGCTGAATGGCTAAGGAACTTGTTGGCAGGTATACCGTTATGGAAAAACCAGTTCCTTCTATATTTATTCATTGTGATAATCAGGCTGCAATTGCTAAAGCCAAAAGTAAATTATACAATTGAAAGAGAATAAATATATGCTTATGACACAATCTCGTAAGGTAATATATAAGTGAAGGAACAACAGCTATTGACTTTGTGAAATCAAAAAGCAATCTTGCTGATATGTTTACAAAGCCTTTGTTTACAGTGATTATACAATGGAAAGAGAAGACATATGCTTATGACACAATCTCGTAAGGCAATATATAAGTGAAGGAATAATAGCTATTGACTTTGTGAAATCAAAAAGCAATCTTCTTGATATGTTTACAAAGACTTTGTCTATAGTGATAATTAATGAATTATCAAAGGGAATGAGTTTAAAGCATGTATCATAGATCAAGTGATGGACACCCAACCTATATGAAGAGGTCTAAATCCTGAAGAAGGTTCAATGCGTAAAAATGAAGTCACCAGATGATCTGTCAAGTACTACTAATTTTTCTCATTCTAGAACTGTGGGGGTAATAAAAGAAAGTAGTACCATCACAAGAAAGAGGTTGAGTAATAAACTCTTAATTAAGCCAAAATCCATATACTGTGGAAGTGTGTTAATTGTGATGTACGTTATGGGCTGACCTAAGTGGATGTAGGAGGTGAGGCTGCTTATCGATGAGAATCTTAAGGTAAATTCTTTAAACATCCATGAGATCAAGATAGGGGACATGGCCGGTAAAAATGTCCAAACTTTATAAAAGGGATGTCACGTTAAGTCGACTTTAGGATATGGATAATAAGTTTGTCGGCTACACAGATGAGGAAAGGTTCAATAAGTATGACTTAATTTGTACTCTGTAGCGAATATCATTAGACTTAGTGTAGGTTCAAGTTCGCAAGACACCTGCAACGATGTACTCCATTATGTTTAATACACTAAGTAATTTTCTTCCTAGTCATTCTTGTTATTTTGAAACATGTGGGGGATTATTAGAGTTTCAAGTTTCAAAACAACTAGTCTCTTCCTTTGTTCAAGTTCTTTGGTACTAGTAAAAGCATGTGAGCTAAAGTTGACTATACATGTACTCACTTATCAGTACATGAATAGTAGTTAAGGGACACACCCATACATGTATATCAATTAAGGGACACACCTATACGCATAGGTACATACAAGGGACATATTTATATATATGGATACATATAAGGGACACACCTATACGTATGGATACTTATATGTACATACACTGACACCTATGGAGAATAGATGCACCCTATGTACGAAGGGACACATACTTGTACATATAGGTACCTGTAGACATATAGGTACACCTGTTCACATATAGGTATGTTTGGGCCTATAAATACCTATTGTCTACATGCCAGAAAAACATAACAAATCCAAAGAGTCATGTCTATCTTGTACACTCATACCAAATACATTTTTGTATTGTATACTAATCTATTTCTTCTTCTCTCCTTCTTCTCTTTGAGTTTCTTAGTGTAGCTTACAGACTTCCTTTCCTAATAACACTTAGGAGTGCAACCTTTGTGATTAGGGGTGATTTTATCTTGGAGGTAAAAGATCAGGTCAACCCTATAGCACAAATTAGGGGCTCTTTAACACCTTAAGGAGAGTATCTTATACGACTTCACCCTACTATACTTACAAATGAAACTTTCTATTGCTTCAACTTCTGCACGTGATACAAGGATTACATCTCAAGGTTAGTACATCATCTATCGTTCATTACCGATAAGTCTAACAATACCTCTTTAATTATTATGTTACAACAATTTGTCTTAAGGAATATACCATTTGTTGTATTCCTTTGGTCCATTTGTGATTTTTTCTTGTCAAAGTCCCTGAAGCAATCGGGGCAAGAGGAAAACCCAAATCATTTGATTGAAGTCAGAGTTACTAGTGAATCTGATCAGAAAGGATTCTGGCATGCTCAAGCGCTCACCAGCACGGTTAGTTGACTGTGACATAGTAGGGAAGATTTCGTAGAAACAATATCAAACTTAGACATCTCCCAAGAAGAACTTGTGATTATGAAAAGAAAATCATGTGTGCAGAGATTTTCTACCAAGTGTTGTGGCTTCCCATGGTGGACAAGTCCCTCATATGGACTGAAGCTAGGCAGAGAGACTTTAACCAATTGCAATCCAATATGTGGTGGTACTTGGTGCACAACCTTTCCTTGATCCATCAGACAGTGATTAAGTACACCAAGGAGATATGGAATTTTAACAAGAAGCCAATCCTTATGTTTTTGGACCCACGAGGGAGGGTTTTGAACCCCATTGCCCTCAACATGCCATGGATCTGGGGATGGTGTGGCTTCCCTCTCACCAGAATCAGGAGGAGGCCTTGTGGAAGGATGCGATATGGGGACTTGAACTCTTAGCAAAAAAGGGATTCAAGTCTTGGATGAAGGTATTATATATGGCAATTTAATCAATTGGGTAAATACTATACCTAATAACAAGCATCTTCCCTTTTTTTGTTACACAATTGGGTTTCAATACCAAAAAACTGCTAGCGTAGTTGATTAACATGCTATTTGTTGTAGCAACTTCCACTATGGCATGTTTCGAGTTTGAGTTCCTCCCTCACCCATCCCTGGGCGTCCTTTCCTTGAGTTGCAACACCACCTCGCTGCCTTAATGTTGACATCCTATTTGCCCTATGGGCCCTTGATAGGAAATGTCTAAAAAGAATGGGTTCCATTGATTTATTTTTATTTTTTGATAGAATTCCATTGATTTATTTATATATATATATATATATATATATATTTATTTTTATATAGAATTCCATTGATTGTTGACACACTTAACCGATAGAGAGAAAACAATTCATTTGCTTGTATGGAGAAAAAGACATAGATTGGATAAAGAAATTCACGACAACGACGAGAGTGGTGGCACATGAAGCAAGTATCCCATTTGAGACAATGTATATGGGGAATAGAAACCTGAAGGTGCCAGTGAGGAGGATCATTGGCATCATCACAAGGAGAAACTAAGCTATTGCTGGAAAGACCTCACACTCTTTTTTTTTTTTTCCGAATAAAAAAACCTTCAAACGATTAAATAAAGTGATAAAATGACATTTGTCAATGATGGCCCTATAGGCCTGAAACTTAACCTTTCCTATCGTCATATCCTTACTTCATGAACAAAAAATTTTCATTAATAGGTAATCTAGTTCAAGTCTGGGAGAAAAAGTAGCCCATGGCCACTTCAAAAAATTATCCTCCATCTATAATTTTGCAAGCCCATTTACGTCCGTCCAAACTCTTTCCACCTCCCCACCTTGCTTAACAATTTTTCGCAACCCGATCAGCAATCCCATTGCCGCCACATCAATATCATCTCCTGTCATATCGTAGTCAGCAAGTAATCATTTGCATTAAGAAAAAAAAAGCAACAGCCCATTCAGAGACACCACGAGCTGTAATAGACACTGAGGTGACAATAAGGACAAAGTCAATAAAATAGGACATTGGCATTCCTGTAACACTCCAGTCTTCCTTACCCACTGCCTTAGGCTGTGTGGTATAATGGTTTCGCATCTTGGTCAGCCAATAATTTACCTAGGAAATCACAACCTCACACTCATTTGGTACTTCTGGATCCGTCTGGAGAGCATGTGGTACTCCACGATACAAAATGGCAAGACCATCGAGAATGACCGCATAATGAAGGAAATCATAACAATACTCATCTTTGATGACAACGATCAAGAATGGGAGTTGACAAGCGAGGGATCAAAAATCATGGCCAATGCCAATGGGGAATTGATCTTAAAATGCTTCGAGTACAATAGGTGGAAGGAAAACATTAGTGGTGATAAAGGTTTCATTCATGCATTCAATGATCACCTAAAACAGCTGCAAGCTGCAAAAGCAGGGAAAAGCAAAAAAAAAAAATTTGAGAGAGATAAGCATATAAAAAATTCGTCTTATAATTATGATTTGTTTTATTTGGTCATGGAAAAGGTACTTATCAAAATTTAGTTCCCAAAATACTTCAAGACATGGAAAAATCAAATATACATCTATTGCAATAGTAAAATAAAAAAATAAAAAAGAAGAAGTGGAATTACAATCTTTGAATGATGACTACATCGAAGTACACGTTTTTAACTTGAAAATAGGTATCCGCGGAACAATTTTAGGGATTAAAATTGTCTGCGGGGAGCAGATCTGGGGGAGAGTGGCAGTGAGGAACAATTTTAGGGATTAAATAGGTGGACGGTGAGATTTCATTTTTCCCTCGTTTGCGGGGCTGCTCTATTCGGATGCCCCATTTGGCTCCGGAACACCGATTTGCCCTTTTCTTCTTCCTCCCTTCCAGTACAGTGAGCAGGGTTTGCTCAAGCTGAGACTAGATCTTTGGAGTCGTCGCCTGAACATACCGTGGAGCACCTTCATCATCCTCCTCCGTTTCCTGAAACCAGAAATCTGGTTCGTCTTCCATACTTGTTGGAGTGAAGAAGACTATGGCATTCTAGGGAGGTAAAGCTCCAAAAGGACAAAAGGCCAAATGGGTCATGCATGAGTACAGGTTGAAAGGAAATACGCCCCCAAACAGCCAAGATTGGAGCACAACCAGTATTCAGTTCTATTTGCATCTGTATTTTTATTTTTCCTTTTCTTCTTTATCTGTATTGATGAGATTTACTTTTTATCATCTTTTAGTTTGTTTACCGAACAGGTGGGTTTTTTTGCAGAATATTTCAGGAGTTCCTTTGGGATGAATTGGGTCCATTCCCTTTGAATCCAAGACCAAAACCGACCAGCTGAGACAGCTTATGTGACCTACTTCTTTTTTCTACTTCTACTAACCCTTCTGATGTGTCCAGTTCTTCATTGATTTTCTTAAAATTCCGAACCCATTTTACTCCACACAAGGCCGTCCAAACCTTGGCAATTTGCAATAATCAGGTTCCCTTTTAATGCAAAACCAGGCCATCTTGTGGTCTTTTCTTGGGAACCATGGAGCAAGATATAATAGGAGGTTTTTCGAAGATCAATAGTATCCATCAACTTTAGGTGGCCCGGCAGACGTTGAAATTATAGAAAAATAGGTTAGAGTAGAAGCTGAATAGATAGAAGCAAGAAGAAGAAAGGGGCAAATCGGTGTTCACCTCTCGATCTGAAGAGAAGAAGAAAGGGGTGCAAAACCCTAAAATTTGTTGGGGTGGTATCTTTTAGACCCGTTTAGCCTCATGGAGCACCCGAATGGAGTAGATCCGGTAAACCAGGAGAAAATGAAAACTCACCGTCCACTTGTCTTAAGACAGCTGGTAAACGCCAAGGGCCTCACTGCCACTCTCCACTGGATCTGCTCCCCGTAGATGATTTTAATACCAATTTTAGGCGGGTAGAAATCGTCTGAAATTCTCATCTTGTACAATTCCATACAATTCCACCCTGAATGACTGACACGTGTAAATATTCCATATCTACGGTTTAGATTGTATTATGGTTGTATTATGGTTGATTAACATTGTATTATGTATGGTTAATCTGAACCGTAGATATGGAATATTTACACGTGTCAGCCGTTTAGGGTGGAATTGTAGGAGATGAGAATTTCAGACAATTTCTACCCATGTTAGGCACAACAAAATTGTTTAACCAGCCTCAAAAACCTTTATTTAGCAACAAAGAAATAGAAACATATTTTGAAGCCATTTTTCCAAAACACTTCTTCCTTTCATTCACAATTAGAGCTGTTCCATTTCATTTTTTAACGAACTCAAAAATTCACACAAAAAATATAGAAATGGGTGTGTTTTATAATTAGGATTCAGAATCACAGATTTGGTTGTCGTTTATAGTGCTAATCAAATACAGATTTTTGAGGTAAGGTTTCTATGGAATCTAGTATTTTGGGTGAGGAATAGAAAATAAGTCAAGGGCCTCCTTGTTCTCTCTCCCACGAAGAACACATTGTTGTTGTAAATCTTTCAAGAGCACACGGATAGGATTCCTCTCTACAGAGCACAGGGACCAAAGAGTGATCCCATGGTTAGGGTAGCATCGAGCTGTGTGCCCAAATCTTTGCAACCATGGGATCACTCTCTAGTCCGATAAAGCCGGATCCGTGCACACACACATACACACATTGAACCCCTTATGTTGGATTGTCAATCTGTCAAGCTCAAGCTAGGCCTCACCATATTTTTGGATTGCACTGTGACCATTCAATTACATAATTAGGCTTTGCATATGGTGGGCATCATACGTTTTATAAATTTTTGGTCGGGCTTTAGGACCTTGGAACAGGCTAATGATCTATTTATCTTCTAATTTTTTCTTGATCCTTAATTTTTTTTTTTTCTTAGAATTTATCTTGGACTTTAGAAAACTAAATAATTTATGAATGATTTACACTTAATTACATTTAATAAATTGATAATAAAAAAGTTATCAATATATAGCTTGTATAAGGTCAGGCTAGTAGGTCTGACTGAGTCAGGCTTGTAAATGGTTGGGCTATCGCTAGACTAAACCCTTGCACTGGTTTTAAAATGTCATGCCCACTGGGCGGGCCTGAAATTGACATCTCCACCTCTGTGTTCTAATTTAAAAGAAAGAAAAAAAATCAAATAAACATTTGTGCCCTTGCTAAGGGTGTAAATTTAGCCCTGATGGCCCTGAGCCCGAATAGGGCTTGGGCCAAGTTTTCTGACCCTGAGAACAGGTTAAGATTTAAAAACTGAAACCCTCGGGAGTTGGGTGGGGCCTGGGTTGATGCATCAGCCCGGCCCAACCCAACCCTGAATCAGCCCAGCCCAGTCCAACCCAGCCCTGACTTTACCCCTCATTTATATAATGTCTTTTATTTATATAAGGAAAAAAACTAATAATACTAATAATACTAATAATGATGTATAAATACACACAATATAATATTCCATCAAATATTTTTTGGTAGTAATATATTGGGATGGTCAGCAAACCCTAAACCTATACCTAAACCTTTTCATTTTTAATTTTCTCCTCTAGCAGCCATGGTCCATGGCCGCCACCCCTTCAACCCTTTCCCTTTGTGCTTCGGTGGTAGAAGTCCTAACTATAGGTAAGTTCAATCTCCACCTCTCCCCCCTTCTTCCATTCCTTTGGCCCATCATATTTTATCTTGCTAAAGCTGAAACCCAAACCTAGCATCTCCATTTCTTCTCCCTTTTTTTTTTTGTTCTCTATAGATAACCGTAACATGAGTGAGATCTAGCAGGCCTTCCAGGTGAAGAAAAAATACCACATCATTAGGGATTCCTCCTCTAGATTCCCCAGAATTTCCATCCTAATCAAAGACAACATAGCCACAAATATACAAGCTCAAAACCACTGTCAAATCATTTTCGCCGATGGGTTTCGTCATGTAGGCAACAATGTTGCCTACCTTCACCAGGAATCCGAGTGCCGGAATCAACCTTCCTTCATCTTCTCCAAAGACAACCACCTTCTTGTGGTTGTGTTATTCTTTAGAGTGATTTACATCCCCCTCCCCTATAGTTTGCGTTTATTCCACCCCACTCCCCTATGTTTTAAAAAATCCCACATATCTCCCCTGTCAGATAACTCGGTTAGTAGACCATTAGTTGTGGATGTTAATGAGTGATGAGGATTTTGGTGGTATGGCACAGAGAGTACATGATCGTGTGGGGATTTGTAGGGAAAAACAAACAATTAGAAGGCCTTCTGGTGCATGCAAAGCTATCACTGGAGCAACAAGTGGTGGTAGTAGTGGTTTTGTTGGGTCAGCAAATGCTGTTGCAAATGCAATTGACAAAGGGAAAGCATCTGCTAATGCTACTGCTATTGCTGTGAAAGGAAGAGCAACTAGTACAGGTGTTGCAAATAGTATTGACCCGAACAAGGAATCTGATACAGGTGTTAAAGTAGAATCGTACTTTAACATCCACAACTAGTTTACTAACCGAGTTATCTGATAGGGGAGGTATGTGGGATTTTTTAAAACATAGGGGAGGGGGTGGAATAAACGCAATCTACAGGGGAAGGGGATGTAAATCACTTTATTCTTTAGGAGGGTTGCAGCTCCATGCGTTGTTGCTCTGGATCTAAGGGTTGTGATCGGCCTTGATTGAAAGACTTAGATCAAACGGTTAGGATTTGTTTAAGGCTTAAATAATTGAAATCTTTAATTGGACCCGGTTTACCATAGATGGTTTTACACTGACCATTGCTTGGATTTGAGATTATAAAATTGATTTGAAATTGGGCCTGGGCATGTGGGCTGGGGCTTAATCAAAGTTAAAGTAAATTCCCTTCCTATGGTCAGGGGCTCAGGACTAATCAGGGTCAGCCCAGTCTGATCCTGAGGACTGATTAGGGTTGAATTTTCTAGGCCCTTAATCAGGGTTGAGTCGCACCCGGGCCTAATAATAGGGATGCAGGGTTGGGTTAGGATTTAAAAACCCAAACCCAATCCGGCCTTGTTTCACCCCTAGCCTTGGCGTCACAACATTAGTCTTTGCTAAGCCAACTATGCCAACACTCAACATTTTTGTGGCACTATGTCAATCTTACTACACTCTTTACCAAGATTTTATACTGCAGAACCAGGAACAAAATCGGTCAGTTCCAATTCCAATTAGGGTGGATCAGAAGAGACGGGAATTGATCTGTAAAAGTTCTAGAATCCGCCAACCTGAAGAATATTTCAATGACTACTATGTTTTTTTTTTTCAGGATTCCACCGTATTGAATTATTAGAAATTCGGATTAGTGACGATTGATTTCGATTTGAATCAGGTGATTCTTCTCGATCCAATTCGATGATTTTTGAAACCCTGCTCTAAAGGACATAGGTAAAGAGAGTCATAGTTTAATTGCACGGTATCAAATCAGGGATTGGTCACTTTGGAAACCAATACGATAACAATGCGGATAGGTGTTTCTTTATGGCCCATTGTCCGTACTGTTCTACTAATACCTGATCAGCCTGTGCCTATATTGCTCACCAAAAAAAACATGCCTATATTGACACAATATGGTTGATCCATGGCTCCAATGGACACTTGGAGAGTTTGAGTGAATGATAGCTTTATTACTGGAGAAAAGCTTAAATACAACTTGCTTCCTTGGTGCTGTGGTTAATGAAGCCCACCTTTATTTAGCCACCCATGGTTGTAAAGGACAGCTAAGATTGTCCTCCATCTAATTGTTGGAAAAAACTTTTAATTAGCCTAGAACATTTTTACCCCAGTGGAGAGAACACTAGGATCTTTAATGTTTCATAGAATCTATAAGCATTTCTCTAAAGCCTTCTAACCATGAAGGGTTTCTTTACAAACATCTAGCACAATGTTTGAAAGTTTCACATGGTAGACCTTGGCTCTCTTTGGTATAATTTATATTTATTTTTATCACTTATTTTTTTAAAATCATTTGTGATAATAAATTATAGATTATAAATTATAAACGTTTGGTTGCTTTTTGTTTAACAGTTTATATAATTAGAAATATGTTTGGCAAGTTCAATTCACAGAAAAATTTATCTGAAACTTCTATTGTACATCATGGAATTCCAAGTCACAACATTTCATTTTGGCATTCAGTCAAACACGTTTTGGGTACTATGGATCTTCACATATTGACCACAAATGTGAAGCAGAGGATTCAACAAAAATCAGTCACATAAGAAGTTGGTTTTACCAAGCTATGTGTTTGTTCAATTTCTTCAATGGAACCCCAAGTTTCACACGAGTTGAGGACAAAAGTGAAGTTAAACATCGCAAGAAGTATTGAAATAGTAGTCCAGTGACAATTTTGTGTGGCTTACCATACTACATACATCGACTGCCAAGTCATTATTCACTACCAATGTCCATGAATTCACAACGACTTTTAATCAAACAGTTGGGGAGTGTAAGTCCAACCTTGTAGAACTCCTTAGTACTTGATACGGCCAAATCAATCGTTCAGTAGGGTAAGGACACGCGTCGCCCACCGGGACGAGTGTCGCCCACCAAATAGGGATTACAAAGACTCTACCACGTCACCTGCATGAAGAGAATATTCCCCGCCAAAAGGATGGACGTATTAGGGTGGAACTCTAAAAGGGAGGAAGGTGGACCCGAGAAGGACACTAGGAAGGAAAGGGAAAACCCTAAACCCTAAGAGCTATATAAGAGGGCCCGAGAGGAAGGAAGAAGGTAAGCATCCACACCCTCACCATTACTCCTATATCAAAAACTGTGCGGCCGATCCCTAACTTGAGCGTCGGAGGACTAACCCCGGGCAAAGCTCCAGGCCTCTACTGTCTGTGCTTGTGCAGGATTAGCTCATACGGATTTTCGGCAGCAACAGATTGGCGTTGTCCGTGGGAACGACAGTAATGGTGGGGAGAACCTACAACCGCAAGAAGACAAGAGCAGCGTCAAATATGAACATGGGGGAAGAACTGTCAGGGGGGCTTCCTCCCTCAACGGAGATGGGACGAGAAAGGGGCAATGATGACCAGGAAGTATCCGTAAGGTACCAGCGTTCGGTTGGATATTTAGTACGCGAAGATAGTGATCCTCCGCCCCCTCTTGAAGCGCAGGAATATGTGACAAGGGAGCAATTCGAAGCCCTCCAGGACAAATATGACTGAATGGCCGAGGCAATGAAGGAGGTCTCCAAAGCTGTCTCTTAGAAGACCGGCGGAGCACCGCTAGGCCCCCACATCCAGCCTAAGAGGGCTCGAGACGAGGATCGGAGCAGTACAGGATCGATAAGGTCTGGTCATAACCTTCGAAACCGAGCAATGAGGGAAAGTCCCGCACCCAGAGGTAGGATGCAGCGCGCCGCCAGAGACCCACATGGGGATCCACATCGAGGAGACAAACAGAGGCACGAGGACTCGGGGTTAAAGCAGATGATCCTAGACCTAAAAGATGAGATCAAGAAGGTGGCAGAAAATCAGACGGGAACTCGCGATCCGGACCTCACTAATGACACGGCTCTAGCTGATGAGGTCATGAGGGACCCACACCCAATCAGCTTTCGCCTACCCAAGTATGACACTTATGACGGGTCGGGGGACCCCGTCGATCATCTGGAAGGCTTCAAGGTAGCTATGCAGTTCCATCGAGTCTCGGAAAACATTATGTGTCGTGCCCTGCCATTGACATTCAGAGGAGCGGCAAGGCTATGGTACAACCGTCTGCCGACAAAGCCTATCCACAGCTTCAGCGATTTAAGTTACTTCTTCATGAAGGGATTCTCTAGTAGCCAGCCCCTTCAGAAGACTACGTTTAACTTGATCAACGTCAAGCAACAGGAAGGAGAGTCACTGCGGAACTACATGAAGCTCTTCCAACAAGAGAAAATCACGATCAGAGGCCTGGACCCGAAAGAAGAGTTCACGGCCCTGCTAGGAGGCATCAAGGGTAAGGAGTTGAAAAGGTCTCTGGCGAAGCATACACCTAGGAATCTGACTGAGCTGAGAGCTCAGTGCGATAAGTACATCTAGATGGAAGAAACCCTCCAGGCCGATGAAGAAGCCGAAAGGAAGGTGGCAAGGAAGAGGCTCTCAAGGGCCGACGACAAACCCTCCTAAGAAGGCAAAAGACGAAAGTCTGAGCACGGTCGGGCACCCAGTCCACCAAGGAAGTTTGAGAAATACGCACCCCTGAATACTTGAAGATGGTGCGAGAAAGGATAGCGGCCTTCAAGGAATTCGAGGTAAGGCAGGTGTCACAAGAAGAGAATGCTAGTGCAGACGCACTGTCACAGCTGGCCACCTCCGACTTCGCAGATCTTGGACGATTGGTGTATTTTGAAGTGTTATCACAGCCAAGCACCGAAAAACCCCGAGAGGTACTACCTGTAGGCGAGAACGGCCAAAGCTGGATGGATGCCATAACCGAATACCTTAAGGAAGGAAAGCTCCCAGAGAATAGGGACGAGGCAAGGAAAATAAGAATGAGGTCAGCACGCTTCCTTTTGAAGGACGAGACACTGTACAAAATAGGGTTCACCATGCCGTACCTCAAGTGTCTGGATTCCGTCGATGGCGAGTACGCACTCCGGGAGGTGCATGAAGGGATATGCGGCCAACACCTAGGAGCCCGGGCCTTGGCACATAAAGTGCTAAGGAAGGGTCTGTACTGGCCGACAATTAGGAAGGAAGCGGAATCATTAGTCAAGAAGTGCGTCAAGTGCCAGATGTTCGCCCCCGTTCCTAGGCTACACTCTACCGAGCTCTCATCTCTATCGAGCCCAGTACCATTCGCCATGTGGGGGATCGACATCCTAGGCCCATTCCCCCTGGCCACGAGACAAAGGAAGTTTGTCATGGTGGCGGTGGATTACTTCACGAAGTGGGCAGAAGCCGAAGCCCTGGCGACGATAACCGAAAAGAACGTAAGGGACTTCTTCCAAAGGGCGTTAGTCTATAGATTTGGAATCCCTTAGGTTGTGGTGATGGACAATGGAACACAGTTCGCCAGTCCGACTTTTGGCTTGTTCTGTGATGCCCTCAGCATTGACCACAGGAAAACCTCTGTCGGTTATCCACCGACCAACGGGCAGACAGAGGTAACCAACCGTACACTACTTCAAGGAATAAAAAAGAGACTGGATGATGCCAAAGGACTATGGGCAAACGAGTTGCACCACATCCTCTGGGCTTACCGCACTACTGAGAGATTAGGCACAGGAGAAATACCCTTCATCTTAACATACGGCACTGAAGTTGTACTTCCAGTGGAGAAACGATGGAGGGCTCCGAGCGAATTTAGACCTCTTGGCCGAAATCAGAGACACTTCGCAAGAAAGGATGGCTGCTTACTAACAGAGGGTTGCGAGGCACTACAACACCAAAGTTCGAGAGAACGAGTTCAGAATGGGTGACCTTGTTCTCAGAAGGGCTGAAGTATCGGACCCGAGACATCAAGGGAAGCTAGATCCAAATTGGGAAGGTCCCTACAGAGTCTCAAGGGTAATACGACCAGGGTCCTATCACCTGGAGACTACGGGGGAGAAAGGATACCCCGATCGTGGAACTCTCAGAACTTAAGAAAATTCTATCAGTAGTGAAGTAGCAAGCACACTTTTTTTTTGTAATTCTTACAATTTTTGCTCTTATACACTTTTAAGTTGTAATTCCTCATCCTAAACTCTAGAGGATCCTATTCATGGAAAATACGAAAGCTGGTTTACGGCAATTGAGAGGAATTCTCCCATCTGGTGACCTTAACTCTACTGAACGGATACAGCCGAGGGTCTTCACCTCGGTCGGGCGCCCAGACGAAGGCCGAGCCGACCTAGCCGAAAGGTCCTCACCTCGATCGGGCGCCCAGGCGAAGATCGAGCTGAGCTGGCCGAAGGCCCACACCTCGGTCGGGGCTCATTCAAAGGCCAAGACGAGCTGACCGAAGGTCCTCACCTCGGTCGGGCACCCATTCGAAGGCCGAGCCTAGCTGGCCGAAGGTCCTCACCTCAGTCGGGGTCTCGGGCAAAGGCGAGCCGAGCTGGCCGAAGGTATTCACCTCGGTCGGGGGGCTCAGGCAAAGAACAAGCTGTGTCGATTGAGGCACGGGCAAGGCCGGGTTGACCTGGTTCGGGACTCAGGCCAATAACCAAGGGAACTTGACCGAAGGTCATCAATTTTTTTTGGAAGCGATGACTGTCAAATGATCGACCCTCGGCTAGATCTCGGATCAATACCAGTTTAACAGACCCTTCGGTTGGAAGCTGAGGGGGAACACTTGGTGAAAACCACTTGATACTTGTTCTAAATCCCTCAAGTCCAGTCCTCGGACTCGGGAAACCCTTCAGATAAGCCGAGGGAGCAGGACCGAGCCATGCTTAAGTAGAAGTGCGGATCCTAAGGTTGGCAACGATGGGCTTCGGCCTCCTTGCGCCTTGCTACGGACTAAAGACCACCTTATACAAAAGAACGCAAAGAACGCAAGGAAAGTGAAGGTCGGAGCAAACGAAAAATGCATTCGTTGATAAGGTCCGAAGGCCGAGATTACAAGAAGAAGGCCCGAAGGCCAAGATTACATAAGAAGGCCCGAAGGCCATGGTTACACAAGAAGGCCCGAAGGCCGGGATTACAAGAAGAATCCTGAAGGCTCATATCAAAAACAAAGAGAGTTGTCTGAGCCGAGACTCGGGGTGACTTCAAGGGGCATTTGTCGGGTTCACGGCCTCTTCTTCGGCATGGTGGGTCTCCTGATCCGAACGGCCATGGCCGGGAGTCGGAGGGACCTCTCGTTGCAGTTGAACCTCACCCTCCTCGCTGTAGCCTCCACCGTCGGCATCAGCAACCTCGGTGGCTGATGGGCCCGCCTCAATATCCTCCTCTTCGAAGATGAGCCCGCTGTCCTAGAAGGTGACCCCTGGGTAACACTCGAGGACCCAGTCTCGGACCTCGGTAGTGCCCATTGTGAACCAAGGGGCGATGACCCCTTGCCTTCGTCTGCGACTTCAGCTCTGCGAGCATCCGCTCGCATTCCTAGTGTGCGAGGAGGAGATCCATCTCCAGGTGCTCCACCTTCTCGAGGAGGACTGAACGCTCATTCTCTAGGGCTGCCTTCTCCCGTTCGACGACCTCGAGGTCTCGGCACATAGCTTCAGCCCGAGCCTCCAGTTGACCCATTTGATTGTGTGCCTACATGAGACACCGAAGGTCAGAATGCTTGGTTGAAAAATAAAACAAGGATTAGGGGACCGAAGCTTACCCCGGCCATAAAGATGCAAGCGTTTGTTATCATAGCCATCGTCCCTTGCCGTTGAGCCTCGGCGGGGTCTCGGGGAAGACTGCCCTTCATAACCAGCTCAGGAGCAACGCGCCCGACTGTCAGTGTGCCGTCTTCCTTGACTGACCACTGAGGGACAAATCCCACTTCGGCCCTCACGTTCGCCACCCTCAGGCCTCTGAAGTCCGCGGCAGGGGAGGGGTCTTGGGTAGGCATGTCATGGCCTAGTGCAGCGAGGGCCTGGACTGCCTCGATGCTCGGCCTCTCGACTCTAGATCTCTTCTTCGGGGTCTCGGAGGATGGCCCTTATTCTCTTTCCACTTTGACCTCGGCTGCTGTTGGGCATCCTGCGCCCTGACCTCCCTAATTTGAGCTTGCCTTGCCATTGCGGCAGCCCTTGCCTCAGCCCTGGAGACTTGCACTGCCAAAAAGAAATGAAGGGAGTCAGTACGAAGCACCGACACCCGAGGGAAACAAGCTAAGGCTAGCCTAACTCACCTGGGCTAAGCCCGAATCTGAACAGTATGGCGTCGGACTTAAGGCAGTCAGCCTCAACTAGAGGACAGGTTTCTTCCCGCCTCACCATCGCCAACGACTCCGCGTCTGCCCCGAATAGGGTAGGGGAGGAGTTCACCTCCCTAAGGTCAGGTATATCCCAGACGGTGCCGAAGGGCACCCCCTCGGACGACCTCACGAAGAAGAACTTCTCCTTCCACCCGTGGATTGATGTCGGGTAACCACTCAAAAGCCGAAGGTCCTTCCGGGGGCAGAAGTAGTACCAACCCGAAAACCCCTTGCAGGCCTGAAGGAATTAGCAGTTGATGAAGAGGGGGAGGGAAAGAGGCCTCTGGTGCCTTGAGAAAAGGACGACGAAGTTGAGCACCTGCCGCCATCCGTTCGGCGTCAGCTGGGTCGGACATATCCCATAGTTCCGAAACACTCGGGCGAAGAAGGGATGGAGGGGAAGCCGAAGGCTGACCTTGAACGCCTCCTTATACAAGCACAGCTCCTTAGAGTTCCGATAGCTGGCTCGGTCAGATGGTCTGGGCAGTCGGAGCTCAAAAACGTCCGAGATATCGAAGGAGGCCCTCAGCTCCTCCAGTTCCGGCTCATCCATCATGGATACGATGTGGAGAGCCTCCACCTCTAAGGGTTCCTGGGTCTGCGCTCGGGAATCGAGCACCCTCTCCCTAAATCCCGCACCGTTTGAGCCACCCTCAGACCCAGACGGCGAGGCCACGGACGATGAGTCACGGGAAGAGGGCAAGTCGGTGGAATCCGAGGACATCCCTCGGACCTCCCCTGGACTCCGACGCCTATAGTTAGACTTCGTGTTCTCAGAGGACGATGGACTGTAGCCCGATGAACAAGACATGACCTTACTTTTGGGTGTCACTAAACTAAGGGAAATCGAGACAAGGGTGAGCTCTTCAAAAGGAACACCGAGACCGAAGGTAAGCTCTCCGAAGGAAAAAAGAAAAGTGCCCCACAAATGGACCCCTGCACTTTATAGATGGGAGAAAAATGGTACGACTACCCAAGCATTAATGGCGCCGCCATGTCAGAGTATGAACCCTCGAGGTTTGCGCCCGAACGGACCTGACCGAAGGTCCTCACCTGGGATTGGGAGTTCGGCCAAAGCTGAACAGACCTGACCGAAGATCCTCACCTCGGATAAGGAGTTCGGCCAAAGCCGAATGGACCTGACTGAAAGTCCTCACCTCGGACTGGGAGTTCAGCCAAAGCCAAACGGACCTGACAGAAGGTCCCCCTCTCGATTGGGAATTCATCCAAGGGCGAACAGACCTGACCGAAGGTCCCCCTCTCGATTGGGAGTTTGGCCAAAGCCGAACGGACCTGACCGAAGGTCCTCCTCTCGGTTGGGAGTTCGGCCAAAGCCGAACAGACCTGACCGAAGGTCCTCACCTCGGATTGGGATTTCAACCAAAGCCAAACCGACCTGATCGAAGGTCCTCACCTCGGATTGAGAGTTTGGCCAAAGCCGAGCGGACCTAACCGAAAGTCCCCCTCTCGGTTGGGAGTTCGACCAAAGCCGAATGGACCTGACCAAGGTCCTCGCCTTGGATTGGGAGTTCGATCAAAGCCAAATGGACCCGACCGAAGGTCCCCCACTCGGTTGGGAGTTCGACCAAAGCCAAACGGACCTGATCGAAGGTCCCCCTCTCGGTTGGGAGTTCAGCCAAAGCCGAACAGACCTGATCGAAGATCCCCCTCTCGGTTGGGAGTTTGGCCCCTGACCGAAGGTCCCCCTCTTGGTTGGGAGTTCGGCCAAAGCTGAATGGACTTGACCGAAGGTCCCCCTCTCGGTTGGGAGTTTCGCCAAAGCCGAACAGACCTGACCGAAGGTCCTCACCTCGGATTGGGAGTTCGGCCAAAGCCGAACGGACCTGACCGAAGGTCCCCCTCTCGGTTCGGAGTTCGGCCAAAGTCGAATGGACATGACTGAAGGTCCCCCTCTCGGTTGGGAGTTCGGCCAAAGCCGAACGGACCTGACCGAAGGTCCTCACCTCGGATTGGGAGTTCGGCCAAATCCGAATAGACTTGACCAAAGGTCCCCCTCTTGGTTGGGAGTTCGGACAAAGTCGAACAAACCTGACCGAAGGTCCCCCTCTTGGTTGGGAGTTCTGCTAAAGCCGAACGGACCTGACCAAAGGTCCCCCTCTCTGTTGGGAGTTCGGCCAAAGCCGAACAGACCTGATCGAAGGTCCCCCTCTCGGTTGGGAGTTCGGCCAAAGCCGAACGGACCTGACCGAAGGTCCTCACCTCGGATTGGGAGTTCGGCCAAATCCGAACAGACTTGACCAAAGGTCCCCCTCTTGGTTGGGAGTTCGGCCAAAGCCGAACAGACCTGACTGAAGGTCCCCCTCTTGGTTGGGAGTTCGGCTAAAGCCGAACGGACCTGACCAAAGGTCTCCCTCTCTGTTGGGAGTTCAGCCAAAGCCGAACAGACCTGACCGAAGGTCCCCCTCTCGGTTGGGAGTTCGGCCAAAGCCGAACGAACCTGACCGAAGGTCCCCCTCTCGGTTGGGAGTTCGGCCAAAGCCAAACAGACCTGACCGAAGGTCCTCACCTCGGATTGGGAGTTCGGCCAAAGCCGAACAGACCTGACCGAAGGTCCCCCTCTCGGTGGGGAGTTCGGCCAAAGCCGAACAGACCTGACCGAAGGTCCTCACCTCGGATTGGGAGTTTGGCCAACGCCAAACAGACCTAACCGAAGGTCCTTACCTCGGATTGGGAGTTCGGCTAAAGCCGAACGGACCTGACCAAAGGTCCCCCTCTCCGTTGGGAGTTCGGCCAAAGCCGAACGAACCTGATCGAAGGTCCTCACCTCGGATTGGGAGTTCGACCAAAGCCGAATGGACCCGACCGAAGGTCCCCCACTCTGTTGGGAGTTCGGCCAAAGCTGAACGGACTTGACCGAAGGTCCTCCTCTCGGTTAGGAGTTCGACCAAAGCCGAACGGACCTAACCGAAGGTCCCCCTCTCGGTCAAGCTTTAGGTGAAGGCCGAGCCGATCTGGCCGAAGTTCCTCACCTCGATTGGGAGTCCGACCAAAGCTGAACAGACCTGACTGAAAGTCTTCACCTTGGCTGGAGGATCAGGGCAAGGCCGAGCCGAGCGAACATGACCGAAGGTCCCCACCTCGGTTGGGGGCTCAGAGCAAGGCCGAGCGAACTAGACCGAAGGTCCCCACCTCGTCGGACGCCTGTGTAAGGCCGAGCTGAGCTGACCGAAGGTCTTTACCTCGGCTGACTGTAGGCCTCGATCGCAAGCAGATCGAGGCTAAAGACGAAGGAATAAGGCCAAAAAAAAAAATAGGGGGGAGAAAAAATTATGATTACGAAAAATTTGATTACTCACACAGGAAGAGACTCCTAGAGGGAGTAAGGGGACTCCTGGTACGGCCAAATCAATCGTTCAATAGGGTAAGGACATGCGTCGCCCACCAGGACACGTGTCGCCCACCAGATAGGGATTACAAATACTCTACCACGTCACCTGCATGAAGAGAATATTCTCCACCAAAAGGATGGACGTATTCGGGTGGAACTCTAAAAGGGAGGAAGGTGGACCCGAGAAGAACACTGGGAAGGAAAGGGAAAATCCTAAACCTTAAGAGCTATATAAGAGGGCCCGAGAGGAAGGAAGAAGGTAAGCATCCACGTCCTTACCATTACTCCTATATCAAAAACTGTGCGGCCGATCCCTAACTAGAGCGTCGGAGGACTAACCCCGGAAAAAGCTCCGGGCTTCTGCCGTTTGTGCTTGTGTAGGATTAGCTCATACGGATTTTCGGCAGCAACAGTAATTTACAAACTCCCTCTGTCGTTACTCTATATCAAAGCTTCCAATCCAAGAATCTTCAACCCAGAAGCCCTGATAATGGCTTTTATAAGACATTGGCTGAATAGAAGGAACGAGGTAAGAGAGGGCTCTCAACTCCCTCTGTTGTTCCTCTTTGCTTTGCATCATTTTATCAAACATATGAAATGCACTGCCAAAAAAACGACTCTACTGTGAAGATTTTGTATTCTACTGCATCTCACGAGTTGTCTTGATCGGTGATCGTCATCGGACGATTCCAAAAATACATGCTATTAAAAGAGATAGTGACAATGCATCCGAAGGTTTTTCAAGTCCCAATGGGCATTCTAAATCTTCCCTGTCGATGTTTTCAGTAGTTTGGCCACGAAGTCCACTGTGTTTATCACCATATCGTGAGGCATCCGAGATCGGCAATACTCAATAATCCCCTTCAAAGATTTTTCATTCCCCAAGAATAGAGATTTCAAGCTCACAAAGTATCAAGAGGTATCACCCCAGAACTCGTCAGGCCGAGCAACAACAACCGCTTCATTAAAGGCCGGATTGGTACACCCACCTGTGAGAGAGAGAGAACGGCTTCCCGCCTCAAGCTAGAAGTACAGTGAAGCATGGAACAACTTGATGGAGGAGGGATTCACTTTATAAAATAGAACTGGAATTACCTCTTTACCCGCCCTTTTTAGTTATTACAACACGTGATCGAACAAATCAAATAAATGGTTTATGGGCAAAAATCACAAATAGATGTTTACCAATTTGTGATTTGTGATTTATTTTGATTTATAATAAATAAAAATAGATATATAAATCATACCAAATACATATAAAAATAGAAATAAGTTAGATAAATATAAATAGAAATCAAACCAAAGCGGGAGTAAGTTATGATTGACATTCCAACATGGGTCTCCGCTGATTCTAATTATGATATAATAAGAGTCGGCTTGTGGCTACAAATGGGGTTGGAAAGGAGGTGGAAGTAGAGGATGAAGTGGAAGATAAAATAGGAAAATGGCTGATTTGTGAAGAAAAGAAAAATGTTCACAAGATTTTTTTTTTTTTAATCTTAACCTAACCATTGGGTACCTCAGGTGTAATTTTCATCAAATTTTCTTCCATCAACTAATGAAAAGATTCATTTTTTTTCGTATGTAGACTCCAAGACGATTTAAATTTTTGACATTTCTATTATTGTCAAACCCTGCTCACACTAGGTTACCTGTAGTGCAACTAGGATGTTTACCCGTCTTATATCTCTACCAGAATCTCTGATAGCAGTACCTTAACCATTATAGTCTATAACCAAACCAACTAAAATAAATGCAGCGAAATCAAAGTATATCGATCTTAAAGTTATTTTCCTCCTAATTTTCCTTAGGTTATTTACTTTTTCCACCTTCCTCCTCTTTTCTTAAGGTTTCCTCTAGGCTGTGGATGCCACCTTCCGGTTCGAGAAGGCCCACATTCAAATGGACAAGGCTAGGAGGAAGAAGGATCACTTACAGGAGGAGTTGTTGAAGGCACCAAACCATGCTGATACTTCAAAAAACTGAGGTCCAAAGACATAAGTGTCTTATGAGCTAGAGAAGCTCAAAACTTACACGCACAGAAGGAGGGATTGGAGCAAGAAGTCCAAGAACTCAAGGACTAGCTCCAAAAGGTTGAGGATGAGCACAGAGTTTCTCCAAAACAGTTGAAAAAGACACCAAGGCCAACGATACGCAACAAGTAGAAACACAAAGTGAGTGGTGTCACACCCTGCCTCCACTTACTTGAAGGCAAGTGACCTAAAGACATACATGTGTCAACAATCTATCCAAGATCTCCTATGTAGTACTTTATGTCACACCCTGTTCTCACAGAATCGGACAGGTGACCGAGTTAACACTTGTTAACCCAAAACCTACCAGGATCATCTGATACAGTAACCATTACACACCATACCCACAACTAAAGAAAGCAATTTATGTATTTCAGCGGAAGTCTTACATGTAGATACCTATAAATACCCCAATACTCTTGATACCCAAATTGTATTACATAGTACATATACATGTGGACCCATAGGCATGATATATACACAAGAATAACAATTTAAACATCCAGAACACAAAAGAGGTAACATCATAAAATAATAAAAAAGAAACCCGGATTGGTATCAGTGTTGCTGTCCCGTAACACAACTCTTGCATGAACACTCGGCCCTATACCCAAGATTTTCAGGAACTCACCAGTCCTCAGTTGAAAACTCCACAGTGGGTCCCGACTCTAGCTCTTTAGTAGGATAACCTGCAAGAGCATCTAAAATGTGGTGTACACATGGGATGAGCTCACTAGCCTAGTAAGTGAAAAGAAAGATCAATCAATCATTCGCAACACAAATGCACCTATATGTATGCAATTCTCTTTTTATTATCTTAAACCACATAAACATCACATCTAAGTGATAGGTCATGTGATACTCACAATCACAGTATGCGTATACCCTTGGTACGAGCCGCGAACCCCATCCTGTAATACCCCTATAGGGTTGCCGAAGAAGGCCAGCCATGGGTATCAGAAAAGCAAAATGGGCCTTGTCCTATATTAAAGTAAAATAGGTCTTGTCCTGCATTAAAGTAAAATGGGTCTTGTATTGCATTAATTTAAAAGTAGTACGATTGACCCTCTTATTATATCACTAAAGTTGTCGACCATCCTAGTGATCTGTCGGACTTACTTCTAACTGCTACCATTGGTACACAACCTCGGGCTTTCTCCCAGTAATATACCCAACACCTAAACCCCTACTGGGAAAGGTCATAGCACAAGGATATGTCATTCCTAACTGCATACTCCTATATGAGATAGTACGACTGCATAGTTCCACCGCATCCCATTCCACAAGCCACTAATGCATTTGTTTTCAAGTCGATTATCACATCTAGTCTAGCAATGTATCATATTCAATAATTTAAGGTCATCCATCTTATAATTCGAACAAGAATAAGCATTTAACACTTAAAGATTTCAGCATATCAAGTCATAAATGAGTTTCATAATGCACATGTCAATGCATGCAAATGGCATTCGTGAATGAATAGGCTACACACAATAATGAAATGATGATATGGCTAGTCTACAACAATAGTGGAATGATGCAAAAACACTCTAAAAATAAAGTCAATGTCCTCTTCCCACTTACCTAATTGTGTACAAAGATCACCCTTGGTAAGAGAAAGATCCGACATGCGATGATACGAGTTTCCAGTGAAACCTATCATAAAAGAGGTCGAGTTTAGTATATCTCCACTTTAGGTTCACAACCAATGGAATACAATGACCCCAATGAGTTTAAAATCACCGTAGGAAGTTGTCCGACAAATTTAGGCCCAATCGAAACCCAAAGAGCTGGATTGGTAGGTCAACCAACAAGCGAGGTACCCACCAGTCCTTGCCCGTCGCTCGACTCAGAGGCCCTGTAAGGACCGACGGGCTAGGAGCAACAGGCCAGGTGCCCACTAGTCTTGCTTGCCGATCAAGCCAATATCCCATCTAGGACAGGCGGGCTCCTGATTGGTGGGTCCGACCATTTCCAGGCACCCACCACTCAGAACTAAGATTTTGTTGTTCACCCCCATTCTTCATCCCACCTTGGGGAAACCACCACAGGTCGAATCGATCGCATTTTCCACAAATCTAAGGTTCCATATCATGATTTCAACATAGATCTAGGATCGATTCAAAGTTCTAAGCTTGTGTTTTACCTCTTTGTTCAAGAACACTTCAAAAACCTCAAATCTCCTCTCTAGCTCAAGAGATCAACCAATGCTTCTCGAATCTTGAAATTCTACATCTAAGACCTTCATAAACAATATATAGGTCTTTCATTAAACCTTAGATTCATCATCTCAAGTGGGGTTAAGAAGATCTAAAAGATTCCCACCCAAATCGAAGGGTTTTACTTAGGTTTTCTTGGGGATTTAAGAAATATAGACATTACTCACCTCAAATCGTCGATCTCGAGATGAGGATCACTAATCCAGCGACGAAATTGAAAGATTCAATCCCGGCGTCGCACAACGAGCATCTTCTTCTCCTTTTTCTTCCTCCTTCCCTTCTCTTTCTTCTCTTTCTCTCTGTTCTTTACTTTTCTCACCCATCGTGTAAAACAATAAATGAGGGAAAGAAAAGGTAATAAATGCTATTTATACTTGGGTCAAAATATCTAATGACCAGAGTGGTGGGTCACACTGGTGGATCTGTCCCACCTATGACCACCCACTAGTCGGCCAAAACTTAACCAAAACATTAGGATTTTTGATGGGGTCGGCCCTAACATGTATTTCACTATCAATAATTGATCAACACGCATACTTGACATAAAACACAGCTACGTACCTTTATTGTGCATACATGGCCTAGTGGTACGTTCAAGTGCACGGCTTGGGCACGCAAACTTCACTAGGCGCCGACTCTAACTCGTCTGGCCAACTCGAGTTTAGAGTCACCCTTGCTCAGGTTCAGGTCCTATAAGACCAAACCAAACCAACCAGGTAATTAGACCAGGTTTATAAAGTGGAGTATCACATTTAGTCTCCCTTTTTAAAAAATTTCATCCTCGAAATTGTAGTACCTTGTTGTCCGAGAAGATGAGGATACTTGGCTTGGATGTCAGCTTCCTTCTCCCAAGACGCTTCTTCAAGTGAATGATTAGCCCATTGAACCTTCACAAAAGCGATGGAACGATTGCGAATAGTCTTTATTTTTCGGTCTAGAATTTCAGTAAGCTGTTCTTCGTAAGTCATATCAGCTTCTAAATATTCAAATTCCATGAGCAACACACATGATGGATCATGGATGTACCGCTTCAGCATAGACACATGGAACACATTGTGGACATTGCTGAGGGAAGGTGGAAGAGCCAACATGAATGCTACGGAGCCAACTGGAGCCAAGATTTCAAATGGGACAATATACCTCGAACTTAGCTTGCCCTTCCTGTGGAATTTATGCAATCCTTTGGTAGGAGAGATTTTAAAGAATACTTTCTCCCCCTCTTGGAATTCAATATCTTTCCTACGGTTGTCTACATAGCTCTTTTGGCATGACTGTGCTGCCTAAATCCTTTCCTGAATGATGTCGACCTTGTCACATGTCATCTGTATCATTTCTAGTCCAAGCATCCGTCGCTCACTTACTTCATCCCAATATAAGGGCATTCTGCATTTTCTGCCATAAAATGCCTTATACGGAGCCATCCCAATGTGGTTTGATAGTTATTATTATAGACAAACTCCATAAGAGATATATATTTTTCCCAACTGCCAGTCATTTTCATCGCACAGGCCTCAGCATGTCTTCTAGTATTTGTATGGTTCATTCTGATTTGCCCATCAGTCTGTGGATAGAAAGCAGTACTCAGGTTCACTTGTATCTCCAAGGCTTGCTGGAGACTCTTCCATAATCTAAATATGAATCTCGGGTCTCTATCTAACACAATGCTTACGGGTACAAGATGTAAAGGGACTATGTTATCCATATAAAGTTGGGTTAACTTATCCATGGAGTAATTGGTCCTCATCGAGATAAAATGAGTAGTCTTAGTAAATCTGTCAACTACCATCCAAATTGCATCCATCCCCTTGGGTGTATGGGGTAGCCCTATGACAAAGTCCATGGTGATCCTTTCCCATTTTCACTTCGATATTGGGAGTGGTTGTAGAGTAAGTACCATATGGTCGATGCCTTTCTGCCTTGACCTTCTGACACAAAAGACATTTTGTTACATACAAGGAAATATTGGTCTTCATTGCTAGCCACCAATAACTTTGTTCAAGGTCCTTGTACATCTTCGTACTTCCGGGATTAAGTGGTATTTGGAACTGTGTGCCTCCTTCACAATATTATCATGTATCTCCACATCATCAAGCACACATAACCTATCCCGAAATAACAATGCCCCGTCATTGGCTACTGTGAAGTCAGGGTCATTCATGTGAATGAGAGATTTTGAATATGTAAGCTCCTGAATTGCAACTAGCTTGTATCGTTAAGGGATTAAGATTCTTTCCAGACTAGGGATAACACCTATGTTGTGTAGTACTAATACCCATATATCAGACTTACTATGATTGACTAGGTATATTATGTTGTAAATAGATATATACTGCATAATGATCTATAGTTAAGCATATCATTTCATCATTATGAAATGTGTATACCTGCATGCTTCCACCCTTCACTGGGCTTTGTGAAGCTCATCCCACGTTTATAACCCTTTTTAGATGGTGATACAGGTGTACATGCATCAGAAATTGGTGAGGCATCGGGTAGTGTGGTTGAGGAGTTATGGGCTCAGGGGTATGTGGAGCATAACCCTGGTTGTGTCTGCGATGACTATGCTTACGGGGCACAATGAAGATGAATCATCTTTAATTCTTTTTTATTCCTTTATCGTAATTATGATTTGTATTTTTAATAATGTATTTATTGGGTGATGATCTCAGAATTAAAGTTTGTAAGTATTTTTGATGACATTTAGTAGTTCATCAACCTATAATTATAGTATGATTCTTTTAAGTTAAATGATCTTATTAGATTATCTTACAGGTTTGTGTTGTTAAAGTACTACATCGAGCTCTTGGAGGATTAGCTGGCCATCAAATGGTGTCTAGGTTACACAACCTAGGTCTTTTTGGAAGGCGAGGTAAGACATTGGCAGGTATCTCCTCATATCATTGACCTTCTTGTCGAGCTCTTGAAGTCATCAATCCAAGTCTCAATGAGATCATTGACCTTCTCGTCGAGCTCCTTGTCGCGCTCTTCTACCCAACGTGACTCATGGAGGGCTTTGCTAGTGGCGACGTCAATCCTCTCTATTTCGTCGACCTTGGCTTGACTCTGCTTGTGTGTTGTGCTCGAGTGGTTTATTTTCCTAGAAGGATCAACTTGGGGTTGAAGCCACTGGGATTGATGCATTGCTCCTCCTTGAACCATTGGGGGGATGTGACTGATGAGTCAAAGGTTGATGACAATGGGTTGATAGAGGAACATGTCGGTGCGGTCACTCTACAAGCACATGTGACTCCCTCGGTAGGTAATGTTTCAATCGTAATGGGGCACCAATGAAGGGGCCAACATAGTAAGATGTGTCTTGCTGAATTGTCATAGCAGATTCAGAAACAAGGCATTCATCTCCAACACCTGCAGTTGTAGGTCATGAAGTTGAGCGTTGGTGGCTGGAACATTAGGTTCTAGCTCATTCACAGGAGGGGCAAAAGGAAGAATTTTCTCCGACACCTGTTAGGGGTTGTTTTCTAGTTGAGGAGGAAGAGTAGGGTCTTCCTAGTTCTAGTTTGCAGAAGCGAGTTACTACTCACCTCCTAGAGCGGGCAATGGTGGTGGTAGGCCACTGTGATGATTGCTTCTTCGTACCATAGAGTATAGGTTTTGTAGCTTTGAAGATGTCAATTCCCACAAAAGAATACAATCTGTTGTAGTCGGAAATCCTCCTAGGTTCATCCTGGGTCCTTTGAGCTACCTGCATTGAAGAACCATCAAGTAAGAGTCAGGTTGTTCAGGTGGGGAACTCTCCAATGCCTAAGTCAGATCTCTAAGTAATAGAAAATCTCAATAGAATGAAATCAATCCCTTTTTTTTTTTTTTGGGCATACCTATGTTCCAATCCATAAGTAATTCAGGGTCCGTTTGATAACGTTTCAAGAAATGCGTTTCTGTCGTTTCTGTTCCCAGAAACAGCAGAAACGGAGTAAAAAGCGTTTGTTAAAACTGTTTCGTTTCACTTATTTTCAGAAATAAAAATAGAAATTTTTACTTATTTATGGTTCAAGAAACGGCCCAGGCGAAACAAGTTGAACTTGTGTTTGAGATTTAAAATGTAACCGCAAGCGTACGGATCAGTATAGCTACGGGTCGAACACAGGGAGAGCAGCCACTTTATTTTTTTATTTCTTTTAATAATGCGAAAGTGAACTGATTAATGGTTGTAATCTAATTCTAATTACTGTCCTAAAAATAACGTCCTAACCATTCGTCATCTAAGAATTTAAAGACGCAAGCCACGCAATTAAAAATAAATAAATAACTGAAAATAAACAACCCACGCAAATAAAAAATAAATAAATAAATAAAGGAGAAAAAATGCTGAAATAAAAATAAAGTAAAAGAAAGGGGATAAAGCTAGAGAGAGACTCACAAGTAGGTTTCTCTACTTAGCCCGAGGGATGCATCATAATATGAGCTTCCCTACTTGACCAGAGAGTCACTCTTACAAGGGTTACTCTACTTGGCTTTAGGGAAAGGGAGACAATTAAAATAAAAACAATAAATTGATGGTTCTATGGCTAGGAGGGGCAAAGCCAACACATACACTAGCCATGAACCTTGGGGGAGAGGGATAGCAATAATGTAACAACTGAAAATAAAAATCCTAAATTAAGAAAGAAAGGGTAGTCAGAAGAGGGAATAAGAGGGGGGAGAGAAGACTACTGAAGGAGCCTACTTACTTGAATCAATGCTTG